>NC_134355.1:3629503-3688242 GCF_048569485.1 Anomaloglossus baeobatrachus | reverse complement strand
ACAATCCCTGGTTTCTCTGCTGCAGACTGACCTAGCAGTGCTCAGAATGCTGAGCCATGTATAACCCTGTCCACAATACTGATTGGCAGCTTCTGTGTACACTGCATATTATTAACAGAAAGCCGCTAATCAGTGGCGGGGGTGGAGTTACACAGAACAGCAGGACAAGAAGGTACGAGACACCAAGTCCTGTAATGATCCTTTCAAGCTGATTAAACACTCATTTTATTGAAAAAGAAACACACAGCCCAGTAAGTGACACATCACCGGATCAGGGTCTCAGCCCCTACGCCGTGCTGCTCTCAAATTACATAGCAAAAACATGGTGACCAATTCCCTCTAATATTAGTGGGGGTGGGGGGGGGGGGTCAGAATGTATTTAGGTGGTATCAGGTATAAATTTTATTACAGGGGACCTGAATAGAATGTAGTCAGTCCTGGTCATATAAGCTACACAAAGGGAAAGCTCACTTCTATCTTTCCGGTGAAGGTCTCCCCTAGATTGACATCTCTGACAACAGTGTAATAGATAGAACTCTGTCGGTGCCAAAGTCACGGCTTCTAGAAGGACGTGGTGCGTTTTTACCACTTAGGCTAAGTTCACATTTCCGCTAAAATGTATCAGTCACAATCCGCTGCTCTTGTAAACAACGGAATCCGTTTAGCGGATTCCGTTGCTCCCATAGACTTGTGTGAGCAGCGGATTGTGACTGATGATGCTGCGTTGCACCCTCCGCCCGACTGATCAGTCGTGGAACGACTGACCGCCGGGCGGGAGGAACGCAGCATGTAACGTTTTTTGAGCAGCGCGATCCGTCGGATTTCGCTGCGCATGCTCTCTGGCTCCCTGCACACGTCACCAGCTTTGGTTGGTTACCCGATATTTACCCTGGTTACGGTGCAAGGAGCCAGCGCTAAGCGGTGTAGGCCCGTAACCAAGGTAAATATCGGGGTAACCAAGGTAAACATCGGGTGCTTTGCCGTTACCCGATATTTAGTCTGGTTACGTGTGCAGGGAGGCCGACACTTCCCCCGCTCGGCCCCGCCCCCTCCCGCACTCCGCACATGTGTGTACACACACACACACACCTGTCCCCAGCCATGCAGACAAGCACTGCCACTGACACCCTCGTCTGGCCCCGCCCCCCGCTCGGCTCCGCCCCCTCCCACATTCAGCATGTGTATACACACACACACACACACAGACACACTCACACACACTCACCTGTCCTGCAGTCACTGCGGCACTGACGTCCTCCGTGCCACGGCCCCGCTCGGCTCCCCCCCTCCCCCCCGAACTCCGCCCCCCGCACACAACGGAATCCGACAAAGAATTCTGTTCTTTGTCATCCGTTGTACAGCGTTGTACAGCGCATCAGTCACATGCGTCAAGCGACGCATGTGACTGATACAAAACAACGGAAATGTGAACTTAGCCTTAAACGTGTACACGCGCAGTCTCTTTTTCCTAGGGTGAGGGCCAAAGATGGTGTGAATCGATTGCCCGGACCCAGATGGGAGTCCTGAGTCCGAGAAACTTTGGGTCAATGTAGTAGACGGTGATCCCCAAATGTTCCCTAATTTACAAAACCCTCCACCAAGCTTCAATCTACCAAGGAAAACATGGGTCACACTAAATCGTATCAGAACAAACTTTGGCGTCAGTGCAGATTTTATGTAGAAGTGGGGAAAATAGACTCTCCCACCTGTGACTGTGGAGCAGACAGATGGTCAAACTATCCAGCACATTGTTGAGGAGCGCCCCCTGAGATCCTACCATGGTGACGAGAAGGATTTCTAGATTGGAAATCATGAGAACGCTATTGCATCTAGAGAAAATCTTGATCCTTCTCTAGCTCGCCTCTGCATTCTCCAGCCAGCCAATCAGAGCTCTCGCTCACCGATAGATGCAAATCAGCTGCTGCTGGCAAAAAACAACAGACACCCGCTTTGTAACCATTTTATCCTAAAGATTCGGCAGGGGCGGAGCATTCTGGCAGCAGGGGTGGCTTCCCTTTCTCACCAGGTTTCTTTTTTTTTTTTCATCTCCATAAGGTAAAAGGCTCGGACAATCTGGGCACATAAATAGCGCTCGCAACATTCTACATACTTGGGTGCGTAGCGCAGGCAACGGCACTGGAGGAGTGGACGCAGCTGGACGGCCAGCCGAGGAGGAGAACACCAACCGCATCCCCCCACTCTCAATAAAAAACCCAGTGAACCGGGGGTACCGGAGAGCACAACATATACGCCATATGCTCCTCCCTACCCACCATAGCTACTGACAGGGCACACCAAGTGTGCCCACCGCACCCCCCCTTTTTAGACATCCTTGCTAACTCACCGTGAGCTCACTGACCAGCCCCCGCCGCCGCCGCCGCACCCATGGGGCTGCTCTGGGTTACAATGCTACCACCATTGTGGAGGACACATCCTCAACCGTTTCAGGCTTCTTCCAAATATTAGCTTACAAATACAAAACTTACAAAATAAATAGCTTTGATTTTTATTTCTTTGGGTGAGTGGGGTCTTTCTATTCAATCCGGGGTCAGCAGATCCCACCTCGGGGTGTTGTTACAGTCTCGTGTCCCATAATAAAGTGCACATCGGTCGGGGTCCGGCGGGAAGGCTCCCCATGTCCCGGCAACTGCTCACCACTACATTAACACAGAAAAGGGTCAGACATCTCTGTGCCACTAGAGTTCAGTAAGGCCGGACTTCGGCCCCACAGCCTAGGGGGAGGCTGCCCTGACAGGGTTGGACGGGAATGAAAGTGTTAAATAATGCTGGCTTGGGGGTTTTTCAAGTATCGGGGAATTTTGAAATAATGTGGGGTTTAGGGGGCTTTGCTAGGATTAGGGAAATAAAGGATAAAAAACAAAGGCGGGGGAGATCCCAACGAGGCGGCGTAGTGAATTAGGGGTGTAAATAGGGGAGGCCATTAGCGTAGGGCAGCCATTTCAGGCAGCCTACGATTAAACACCCAGCCGCCCTCCCTTTTAGTGCGGGGCCAGTACATGGTGAGGAGGAGGTCTGAGCTTGGCTACGTATGGGCTTTCATTTATTCGTACAGGTATATAGGTTTAGGTTACAATCAGAACTGAGATTTAGGTTGGGGTGTACTTTTGACCTATTAGTTTCTTTAATACTTGCCACAGCGGCGGCGGCGGCAGGTGGAGTGGAGGGTCCTCCAAGTTGGGAATGTGATCTCACGGTGGTTAGATGGGGGGGTGGGGGGGAGCTCAAAAGGCTCTGGGCTCCCCAGGTGGATTCGATGGAATGGAAGACGGCAGAACGCCACACGGGTGGTGAAGGGGGAGCCCGTGGGGGTGCGGTAAAAAAATCAGACAGCTCGTTTTGCAGCGAGTGCCTCTGAGCAGGAGTATAATCGGCTAGGGGGTCATGCCACCTTGTAAGTCTATGCTGGGCCGTGCCCGCAATAAAAGAATTGTTGGGGGCTTCGAGGACCGTTCCCCTCTTAATAGCGGTATCATTTTGGTCATATGTTGTATGTTTAAATAAAAGGCTGCTGTGGCCAATTCCTTCCGTCCTCTGGCGTGGTCTCTTTATTTTAGTTTAGTATTTAAGCTATGGGCCTAGAGGGGAGGATGAATAGGACGGGGGAGGCGAGGACGTAAATTGGGGTTAGGAATGACTCGTCAATACCCATTGTCACGTGCGCTCCACTGTTTTCGGAAGTCCAGGAAAAGGAATGGAGAGAGACACGTATTCGTCGCCCCCCTCCTCATCTCTGACCCAAAACTCCAGCCGTTTGCCGGCTCCAGCGCAGGGAGGGGCCCGCATCTTGGAGACGCTTATGGCACATCTTGTCAGTACGCCTGGTTCTCACCTGGGATCTATTTATAGAAGGGGCTGTCAGGGCATATCATTTTGATGACCTAACATCAGTATGGCAATGGTGGGCGTGTCGGACCCCCACTCATGTGATGATATTGATGATCTGTCCTGAGATTAAGTCAGCAATATCAGACGCCTGGACAATAGTGTTAAAGGGAATCTGTCAGCAGATTTGTGCTATATGATCTGAGCGCGGCACAATGTAGGGGCTGGGACCCCGATTCCGGCGATGAGTCACTTACTGGGCTGTTTGCTGTCATTCTGATACAATCCCTGGTTTCTCTGCTGCAGACTGACCTAGCAGTGCTCAGAATGCTGAGCCATGTATAACCCTGTCCACAATACTGATTGGCAGCTTCTGTGTACACTGCATATTATTAACAGAAAGCCGCTAATCAGTGGCGGGGGTGGAGTTACACAGAACAGCAGGACAAGAAGGTGCGAGACACCAAGTCCTGTAATGATCCTTTCAAGCTGATTAAACACTCATTTTATTGAAAAAGAAACACACAGCCCAGTAAGTGACACATCACCGGATCAGGGTCTCAGCCCCTACGCCGTGCTGCTCTCAAATTACATAGCAAAAACATGGTGACCAATTCCCTCTAATATTAGTGGGGGTGGGGGGGGGGGGGGTCAGAATGTATTTAGGTGGTATCAGGTATAAATTTTATTACAGGGGACCTGAATAGATGTAGTCAGTCCTGGTCATATAAGCTACACAAAGGGAAAGCTCACTTCTATCTTTCCGGTGAAGGTCTCCCCTAGATTGACATCTCTGACAACAGTGTAATAGATAGAACTCTGTCGGTGCCAAAGTCACGGCTTCTAGAAGGACGTGGTGCGTTTTTACCACTTAGGCTAAGTTCACATTTCCGCTAAAATGTATCAGTCACAATCCGCTGCTCTTGTAAACAACGGAATCCGTTTAGCGGATTCCGTTGCTCCCATAGACTTGTGTGAGCAGCGGATTGTGACTGATGATGCTGCGTTGCACCCTCCGCCCGACTGATCAGTCGTGGAACGACTGACCGCCGGGCGGGAGGAACGCAGCATGTAACGTTTTTTGAGCAGCGCGATCCGTCGGATTTCGCTGCGCATGCTCTCTGGCTCCCTGCACACGTCACCAGCTTTGGTTGGTTACCCGATATTTACCCTGGTTACGGTGCAAGGAGCCAGCGCTAAGCGGTGTAGGCCCGTAACCAAGGTAAATATCGGGTAACCAAGGTAAACATCGGGTGCTTTGCCGTTACCCGATATTTAGTCTGGTTACGTGTGCAGGGAGGCCGACACTTCCCCGCTCGGGGCCCCGCCCCCTCCCGCACTCCGCACATGTGTGTACACACACACACACACACACACACACCTGTCCCCAGCCATGCAGACAAGCACTGCCACTGACACCCTCGTCTGGCCCCGCCCCCCCGCTCGGCTCCGCCCCCTCCCACATTCAGCATGTGTATACACACACACACACACACAGACACACTCACACACACTCACCTGTCCTGCAGTCACTGCGGCACTGACGTCCTCCGTGCCACGGCCCCGCTCGGCTCCCCCCCTCCCCCCCGAACTCCGCCCCCCGCACACAACGGAATCCGACAAAGAATTCTGTTCTTTGTCATCCGTTGTACAGCGTTGTACAGCGCATCAGTCACATGCGTCAAGCGACGCATGTGACTGATACAAAACAACGGAAATGTGAACTTAGCCTTAAACGTGTACACGCGCAGTCTCTTTTTCCTAGGGTGAGGGCCAAAAGATGGTGTGAATCGATTGCCCGGACCCAGATGGGAGTCCTGAGTCCGAGAAACTTTGGGTCAATGTAGTAGACGGTGATCCCCAAATGTTCCCTAATTTACAAAACCCTCCACCAAGCTTCAATCTACCAAGGAAAACATGGGTCACACTAAATCGTATCAGAACAAACTTTGGCGTCAGTGCAGATTTTATGTAGAAGTGGGGAAAATAGGACTCTCCCACCTGTGACTGTGGAGCAGACAGATGGTCAAACTATCCAGCACATTGTTGAGGAGCGCCCCCTGAGATCCTACCATGGTGACGAGAAGGATTTCTAGATTGGAAATCATGAGAACGCTATTGCATCTAGAGAAAATCTTGATCCTTCTCTAGCTCGCCTCTGCATTCTCCAGCCAGCCAATCAGAGCTCTCGCTCACCGATAGATGCAAATCAGCTGCTGCTGGCAAAAAACAACAGACACCCGCTTTGTAACCATTTTATCCTAAAGATTCGGCAGGGGCGGAGCATTCTGGCAGCAGGGGTGGCTTCCCTTTCTCACCAGGTTTCTTTTTTTTTTTTCATCTCCATAAGGTAAAAGGCTCGGACAATCTGGGCACATAAATAGCGCTCGCAACATTCTACATACTTGGGTGCGTAGCGCAGGCAACGGCACTGGAGGAGTGGACGCAGCTGGACGGCCAGCCGAGGAGGAGAACACCAACCGCATCCCCCCACTCTCAATAAAAAACCCAGTGAACCGGGGGCACAACATATACGCCATATGCTCCTCCCTACCCACCATAGCTACTGACAGGGCACACCAAGTGTGCCCACCGCACCCCCCCTTTTTAGACATCCTTGCTAACTCACCGTGAGCTCACTGACCAGCCCCCCGCCGCCGCCGCCGCACCCATGGGGCTGCTCTGGGTTACAATGCTACCACCATTGTGGAGGACACATCCTCAACCGTTTCAGGCTTCTTCCAAATATTAGCTTACAAATACAAAACTTACAAAATAAATAGCTTTGATTTTTATTTCTTTGGGTGAGTGGGGTCTTTCTATTCAATCCGGGGTCAGCAGATCCCACCTCGGGGTGTTGTTACAGTCTCGTGTCCCATAATAAAGTGCACATCGGTCGGGGTCCGGCGGGAAGGCTCCCCATGTCCCGGCAACTGCTCACCACTACATTAACACAGAAAAGGGTCAGACATCTCTGTGCCACTAGAGTTCAGTAAGGCCGGACTTCGGCCCCACAGCCTAGGGGGAGGCTGCCCTGACAGGGTTGGACGGGAATGAAAGTGTTAAATAATGCTGGGCTTGGGGGTTTTTCAAGTATCGGGGAATTTTGAAATAATGTGGGGTTTAGGGGGCTTTGCTAGGATTAGGGAAATAAAGGATAAAAACAAAGGCGGGGAGATCCCAACGAGGCGGCGTAGTGAATTAGGGGTGTAAATAGGGGAGGCCATTAGCGTAGGGCAGCCATTTCAGGCAGCCTACGATTAAACACCCAGCCGCCCTCCCTTTTAGTGCGGGGCCAGTACATGGTGAGGAGGAGGTCTGAGCTTGGCTACGTATGGGCTTTCATTTATTCGTACAGGTATATAGGTTTAGGTTACAATCAGAACTGAGATTTAGGTTGGGGTGTACTTTTGACCTATTAGTTTCTTTAATACTTGCCACAGCGGCGGCGGCGGCAGGTGGAGTGGAGGGTCCTCCAAGTTGGGAATGTGATCTCACGGTGGTTAGATGGGGGGGTGGGGGGGAGCTCAAAAGGCTCTGGGCTCCCCAGGTGGATTCGATGGAATGGAAGACGGCAGAACGCCACACGGGTGGTGAAGGGGGAGCCCGTGGGGGTGCGGTAAAAAATCAGACAGCTCGTTTTGCAGCGAGTGCCTCTGAGCAGGAGTATAATCGGCTAGGGGGTCATACCACCTTGTAAGTCTATGCTGGGCCGTGCCCGCAATAAAAGAATTGTTGGGGGCTTCGAGGACCGTTCCCCTCTTAATAGCGGTATCATTTTGGTCATATGTTGTATGTTTAAATAAAAGGCGGCTGTGGCCAATTCCTTCCGTCCTCTGGCGTGGTCTCTTTATTTTAGTTTAGTATTTAAGCTATGGGCCTAGAGGGGAGGATGAATAGGACGGGGGAGGCGAGGACGTAAATTGGGGTTAGGAATGACTCGTCAATACCCATTGTCACGTGCGCTCCACTGTTTTCGGAAGTCCAGGAAAAGGAATGGAGAGAGACACGTATTCGTCGCCCCCTCCTCATCTCTGACCCAAACTCCAGCCGTTTGCCGGCTCCAGCGCAGGGAGGGGCCCGCATCTTGGAGACGCTTATGGCACATCTTGTCAGTACGCCTGGTTCTCACCTGGGATCTATTATAGAAGGGGCTGTCAGGGCATATCATTTTGATGACCTAACATCAGTATGGCAATGGTGGGCGTGTCGGACCCCCACTCATGTGATGATATTGATGATCTGTCCTGAGATTAAGTCAGCAATATCAGACGCCTGGACAATAGTGTTAAAGGGAATCTGTCAGCAGATTTGTGCTATATGATCTGAGCGCGGCACAATGTAGGGGCTGGGACCCCGATTCCGGCGATGAGTCACTTACTGGGCTGTTTGCTGTCATTCTGATACAATCCCTGGTTTCTCTGCTGCAGACTGACCTAGCAGTGCTCAGAATGCTGAGCCATGTATAACCCTGTCCACAATACTGATTGGCAGCTTCTGTGTACACTGCATATTATTAACAGAAAGCCGCTAATCAGTGGCGGGGGTGGAGTTACACAGAACAGCAGGACAAGAAGGTACGAGACACCAAGTCCTGTAATGATCCTTTCAAGCTGATTAAACACTCATTTTATTGAAAAAGAAACACACAGCCCAGTAAGTGACACATCACCGGATCAGGGTCTCAGCCCCTACGCCGTGCTGCTCTCAAATTACATAGCAAAAACATGGTGACCAATTCCCTCTAATATTAGTGGGGGTGGGGGGGGGGGGGTCAGAATGTATTTAGGTGGTATCAGGTATAAATTTTATTACAGGGGACCTGAATAGATGTAGTCAGTCCTGGTCATATAAGCTACACAAAGGGAAAGCTCACTTCTATCTTTCCGGTGAAGGTCTCCCCTAGATTGACATCTCTGACAACAGTGTAATAGATAGAACTCTGTCGGTGCCAAAGTCACGGCTTCTAGAAGGACGTGGTGCGTTTTTACCACTTAGGCTAAGTTCACATTTCCGCTAAAATGTATCAGTCACAATCCGCTGCTCTTGTAAACAACGGAATCCGTTTAGCGGATTCCGTTGCTCCCATAGACTTGTGTGAGCAGCGGATTGTGACTGATGATGCTGCGTTGCACCCTCCGCCCGACTGATCAGTCGTGGAACGACTGACCGCCGGGCGGGAGGAACGCAGCATGTAACGTTTTTTGAGCAGCGCGATCCGTCGGATTTCGCTGCGCATGCTCTCTGGCTCCCTGCACACGTCACCAGCTTTGGTTGGTTACCCGATATTTACCCTGGTTACGGTGCAAGGAGCCAGCGCTAAGCGGTGTAGGCCCGTAACCAAGGTAAATATCGGGTAACCAAGGTAAACATCGGGTGCTTTGCCGTTACCCGATATTTAGTCTGGTTACGTGTGCAGGGAGGCCGACACTTCCCCGCTCGGCCCCGCCCCCTCCCGCACTCCGCACATGTGTGTACACACACACACACACCTGTCCCCAGCCATGCAGACAAGCACTGCCACTGACACCCTCGTCTGGCCCCGCCCCCCGCTCGGCTCCGCCCCCTCCCACATTCAGCATGTGTATACACACACACACACACACAGACACACTCACACACACTCACCTGTCCTGCAGTCACTGCGGCACTGACGTCCTCCGTGCCACGGCCCCGCTCGGCTCCCCCCCTCCCCCCCGAACTCCGCCCCCCGCACACAACGGAATCCGACAAAGAATTCTGTTCTTTGTCATCCGTTGTACAGCGTTGTACAGCGCATCAGTCACATGCGTCAAGCGACGCATGTGACTGATACAAAACAACGGAAATGTGAACTTAGCCTTAAACGTGTACACGCGCAGTCTCTTTTTCCTAGGGTGAGGGCCAAAAGATGGTGTGAATCGATTGCCCGGACCCAGATGGGAGTCCTGAGTCCGAGAAACTTTGGGTCAATGTAGTAGACGGTGATCCCCAAATGTTCCCTAATTTACAAAACCCTCCACCAAGCTTCAATCTACCAAGGAAAACATGGGTCACACTAAATCGTATCAGAACAAACTTTGGCGTCAGTGCAGATTTTATGTAGAAGTGGGGAAAATAGGACTCTCCCACCTGTGACTGTGGAGCAGACAGATGGTCAAACTATCCAGCACATTGTTGAGGAGCGCCCCCTGAGATCCTACCATGGTGACGAGAAGGATTTCTAGATTGGAAATCATGAGAACGCTATTGCATCTAGAGAAAATCTTGATCCTTCTCTAGCTCGCCTCTGCATTCTCCAGCCAGCCAATCAGAGCTCTCGCTCACCGATAGATGCAAATCAGCTGCTGCTGGCAAAAAACAACAGACACCCGCTTTGTAACCATTTTATCCTAAAGATTCGGCAGGGGCGGAGCATTCTGGCAGCAGGGGTGGCTTCCCTTTCTCACCAGGTTTCTTTTTTTTTTTTCATCTCCATAAGGTAAAAGGCTCGGACAATCTGGGCACATAAATAGCGCTCGCAACATTCTACATACTTGGGTGCGTAGCGCAGGCAACGGCACTGGAGGAGTGGACGCAGCTGGACGGCCAGCCGAGGAGGAGAACACCAACCGCATCCCCCCACTCTCAATAAAAAACCCAGTGAACCGGGGGTACCGGAGAGCACAACATATACGCCATATGCTCCTCCCTACCCACCATAGCTACTGACAGGGCACACCAAGTGTGCCCACCGCACCCCCCCTTTTTAGACATCCTTGCTAACTCACCGTGAGCTCACTGACCAGCCCCCGCCGCCGCCGCCGCACCCATGGGGCTGCTCTGGGTTACAATGCTACCACCATTGTGGAGGACACATCCTCAACCGTTTCAGGCTTCTTCCAAATATTAGCTTACAAATACAAAACTTACAAAATAAATAGCTTTGATTTTTATTTCTTTGGGTGAGTGGGGTCTTTCTATTCAATCCGGGGTCAGCAGATCCCACCTCGGGGTGTTGTTACAGTCTCGTGTCCCATAATAAAGTGCACATCGGTCGGGGTCCGGCGGGAAGGCTCCCCATGTCCCGGCAACTGCTCACCACTACATTAACACAGAAAAGGGTCAGACATCTCTGTGCCACTAGAGTTCAGTAAGGCCGGACTTCGGCCCCACAGCCTAGGGGGAGGCTGCCCTGACAGGGTTGGACGGGAATGAAAGTGTTAAATAATGCTGGGCTTGGGGGTTTTTCAAGTATCGGGGAATTTTGAAATAATGTGGGGTTTAGGGGGCTTTGCTAGGATTAGGGAAATAAAGGATAAAAACAAAGGCGGGGAGATCCCAACGAGGCGGCGTAGTGAATTAGGGGTGTAAATAGGGGAGGCCATTAGCGTAGGGCAGCCATTTCAGGCAGCCTACGATTAAACACCCAGCCGCCCTCCCTTTTAGTGCGGGGCCAGTACATGGTGAGGAGGAGGTCTGAGCTTGGCTACGTATGGGCTTTCATTTATTCGTACAGGTATATAGGTTTAGGTTACAATCAGAACTGAGATTTAGGTTGGGGTGTACTTTTGACCTATTAGTTTCTTTAATACTTGCCACAGAGGCGGCGGCGGCAGGTGGAGTGGAGGGTCCTCCAAGTTGGGAATGTGATCTCACGGTGGTTAGATGGGGGGGTGGGGGGGAGCTCAAAAGGCTCTGGGCTCCCCAGGTGGATTCGATGGAATGGAAGACGGCAGAACGCCACACGGGTGGTGAAGGGGGAGCCCGTGGGGGTGCGGTAAAAAATCAGACAGCTCGTTTTGCAGCGAGTGCCTCTGAGCAGGAGTATAATCGGCTAGGGGGTCATGCCACCTTGTAAGTCTATGCTGGGCCGTGCCCGCAATAAAAGAATTGTTGGGGGCTTCCAGGACCGTTCCCCTCTTAATAGCGGTATCATTTTGGTCATATGTTGTATGTTTAAATAAAAGGCGGCTGTGGCCAATTCCTTCCGTCCTCTGGCGTGGTCTCTTTATTTTAGTTTAGTATTTAAGCTATGGGCCTAGAGGGGAGGATGAATAGGACGGGGGAGGCGAGGACGTAAATTGGGGTTAGGAATGACTCGTCAATACCCATTGTCACGTGCGCTCCACTGTTTTCGGAAGTCCAGGAAAAGGAATGGAGAGAGACACGTATTCGTCGCCCCCTCCTCATCTCTGACCCAAACTCCAGCCGTTTGCCGGCTCCAGCGCAGGGAGGGGCCCGCATCTTGGAGACGCTTATGGCACATCTTGTCAGTACGCCTGGTTCTCACCTGGGATCTATTATAGAAGGGGCTGTCAGGGCATATCATTTTGATGACCTAACATCAGTATGGCAATGGTGGGCGTGTCGGACCCCCACTCATGTGATGATATTGATGATCTGTCCTGAGATTAAGTCAGCAATATCAGACGCCTGGACAATAGTGTTAAAGGGAATCTGTCAGCAGATTTGTGCTATATGATCTGAGCGCGGCACAATGTAGGGGCTGGGACCCCGATTCCGGCGATGAGTCACTTACTGGGCTGTTTGCTGTCATTCTGATACAATCCCTGGTTTCTCTGCTGCAGACTGACCTAGCAGTGCTCAGAATGCTGAGCCATGTATAACCCTGTCCACAATACTGATTGGCAGCTTCTGTGTACACTGCATATTATTAACAGAAAGCCGCTAATCAGTGGCGGGGGTGGAGTTACACAGAACAGCAGGACAAGAAGGTACGAGACACCAAGTCCTGTAATGATCCTTTCAAGCTGATTAAACACTCATTTTATTGAAAAAGAAACACACAGCCCAGTAAGTGACACATCACCGGATCAGGGTCTCAGCCCCTACGCCGTGCTGCTCTCAAATTACATAGCAAAAACATGGTGACCAATTCCCTCTAATATTAGTGGGGGTGGGGGGGGGGGGGTCAGAATGTATTTAGGTGGTATCAGGTATAAATTTTATTACAGGGGACCTGAATAGATGTAGTCAGTCCTGGTCATATAAGCTACACAAAGGGAAAGCTCACTTCTATCTTTCCGGTGAAGGTCTCCCCTAGATTGACATCTCTGACAACAGTGTAATAGATAGAACTCTGTCGGTGCCAAAGTCACGGCTTCTAGAAGGACGTGGTGCGTTTTTACCACTTAGGCTAAGTTCACATTTCCGCTAAAATGTATCAGTCACAATCCGCTGCTCTTGTAAACAACGGAATCCGTTTAGCGGATTCCGTTGCTCCCATAGACTTGTGTGAGCAGCGGATTGTGACTGATGATGCTGCGTTGCACCCTCCGCCCGACTGATCAGTCGTGGAACGACTGACCGCCGGGCGGGAGGAACGCAGCATGTAACGTTTTTTGAGCAGCGCGATCCGTCGGATTTCGCTGCGCATGCTCTCTGGCTCCCTGCACACGTCACCAGCTTTGGTTGGTTACCCGATATTTACCCTGGTTACGGTGCAAGGAGCCAGCGCTAAGCAGTGTAGGCCCGTAACCAAGGTAAATATCGGGTAACCAAGGTAAACATCGGGTGCTTTGCCGTTACCCGATATTTAGTCTGGTTACGTGTGCAGGGAGGCCGACACTTCCCCGCTCGGCCCCGCCCCCTCCCGCACTCCGCACATGTGTGTACACACACACACACACCTGTCCCCAGCCATGCAGACAAGCACTGCCACTGACACCCTCGTCTGGCCCCGCCCCCCGCTCGGCTCCGCCCCCTCCCACATTCAGCATGTGTATACACACACACACACACACAGACACACTCACACACACTCACCTGTCCTGCAGTCACTGCGGCACTGACGTCCTCCGTGCCACGGCCCCGCTCGGCTCCCCCCCTCCCCCCCGAACTCCGCCCCCCGCACACAACGGAATCCGACAAAGAATTCTGTTCTTTGTCATCCGTTGTACAGCGTTGTACAGCGCATCAGTCACATGCGTCAAGCGACGCATGTGACTGATACAAAACAACGGAAATGTGAACTTAGCCTTAAACGTGTACACGCGCAGTCTCTTTTTCCTAGGGTGAGGGCCAAAAGATGGTGTGAATCGATTGCCCGGACCCAGATGGGAGTCCTGAGTCCGAGAAACTTTGGGTCAATGTAGTAGACGGTGATCCCCAAATGTTCCCTAATTTACAAAACCCTCCACCAAGCTTCAATCTACCAAGGAAAACATGGGTCACACTAAATCGTATCAGAACAAACTTTGGCGTCAGTGCAGATTTTATGTAGAAGTGGGGAAAATAGGACTCTCCCACCTGTGACTGTGGAGCAGACAGATGGTCAAACTATCCAGCACATTGTTGAGGAGCGCCCCCTGAGATCCTACCATGGTGACGAGAAGGATTTCTAGATTGGAAATCATGAGAACGCTATTGCATCTAGAGAAAATCTTGATCCTTCTCTAGCTCGCCTCTGCATTCTCCAGCCAGCCAATCAGAGCTCTCGCTCACCGATAGATGCAAATCAGCTGCTGCTGGCAAAAAACAACAGACACCCGCTTTGTAACCATTTTATCCTAAAGATTCGGCAGGGGCGGAGCATTCTGGCAGCAGGGGTGGCTTCCCTTTCTCACCAGGTTTCTTTTTTTTTTTTCATCTCCATAAGGTAAAAGGCTCGGACAATCTGGGCACATAAATAGCGCTCGCAACATTCTACATACTTGGGTGCGTAGCGCAGGCAACGGCACTGGAGGAGTGGACGCAGCTGGACGGCCAGCCGAGGAGGAGAACACCAACCGCATCCCCCCACTCTCAATAAAAAACCCAGTGAACCGGGGGTACCGGAGAGCACAACATATACGCCATATGCTCCTCCCTACCCACCATAGCTACTGACAGGGCACACCAAGTGTGCCCACCGCACCCCCCCTTTTTAGACATCCTTGCTAACTCACCGTGAGCTCACTGACCAGCCCCCGCCGCCGCCGCCGCACCCATGGGGCTGCTCTGGGTTACAATGCTACCACCATTGTGGAGGACACATCCTCAACCGTTTCAGGCTTCTTCCAAATATTAGCTTACAAATACAAAACTTACAAAATAAATAGCTTTGATTTTTATTTCTTTGGGTGAGTGGGGTCTTTCTATTCAATCCGGGGTCAGCAGATCCCACCTCGGGGTGTTGTTACAGTCTCGTGTCCCATAATAAAGTGCACATCGGTCGGGGTCCGGCGGGAAGGCTCCCCATGTCCCGGCAACTGCTCACCACTACATTAACACAGAAAAGGGTCAGACATCTCTGTGCCACTAGAGTTCAGTAAGGCCGGACTTCGGCCCCACAGCCTAGGGGGAGGCTGCCCTGACAGGGTTGGACGGGAATGAAAGTGTTAAATAATGCTGGGCTTGGGGGTTTTTCAAGTATCGGGGAATTTTGAAATAATGTGGGGTTTAGGGGGCTTTGCTAGGATTAGGGAAATAAAGGATAAAAACAAAGGCGGGGAGATCCCAACGAGGCGGCGTAGTGAATTAGGGGTGTAAATAGGGGAGGCCATTAGCGTAGGGCAGCCATTTCAGGCAGCCTACGATTAAACACCCAGCCGCCCTCCCTTTTAGTGCGGGGCCAGTACATGGTGAGGAGGAGGTCTGAGCTTGGCTACGTATGGGCTTTCATTTATTCGTACAGGTATATAGGTTTAGGTTACAATCAGAACTGAGATTTAGGTTGGGGTGTACTTTTGACCTATTAGTTTCTTTAATACTTGCCACAGCGGCGGCGGCGGCAGGTGGAGTGGAGGGTCCTCCAAGTTGGGAATGTGATCTCACGGTGGTTAGATGGGGGGGTGGGGGGGAGCTCAAAAGGCTCTGGGCTCCCCAGGTGGATTCGATGGAATGGAAGACGGCAGAACGCCACACGGGTGGTGAAGGGGGAGCCCGTGGGGGTGCGGTAAAAAATCAGACAGCTCGTTTTGCAGCGAGTGCCTCTGAGCAGGAGTATAATCGGCTAGGGGGTCATGCCACCTTGTAAGTCTATGCTGGGCCGTGCCCGCAATAAAAGAATTGTTGGGGGCTTCGAGGACCGTTCCCCTCTTAATAGCGGTATCATTTTGGTCATATGTTGTATGTTTAAATAAAAGGCTGCTGTGGCCAATTCCTTCCGTCCTCTGGCGTGGTCTCTTTATTTTAGTTTAGTATTTAAGCTATGGGCCTAGAGGGGAGGATGAATAGGACGGGGGAGGCGAGGACGTAAATTGGGGTTAGGAATGACTCGTCAATACCCATTGTCACGTGCGCTCCACTGTTTTCGGAAGTCCAGGAAAAGGAATGGAGAGAGACACGTATTCGTCGCCCCCTCCTCATCTCTGACCCAAACTCCAGCCGTTTGCCGGCTCCAGCGCAGGGAGGGGCCCGCATCTTGGAGACGCTTATGGCACATCTTGTCAGTACGCCTGGTTCTCACCTGGGATCTATTATAGAAGGGGCTGTCAGGGCATATCATTTTGATGACCTAACATCAGTATGGCAATGGTGGGCGTGTCGGACCCCCACTCATGTGATGATATTGATGATCTGTCCTGAGATTAAGTCAGCAATATCAGACGCCTGGACAATAGTGTTAAAGGGAATCTGTCAGCAGATTTGTGCTATATGATCTGAGCGCGGCACAATGTAGGGGCTGGGACCCCGATTCCGGCGATGAGTCACTTACTGGGCTGTTTGCTGTCATTCTGATACAATCCCTGGTTTCTCTGCTGCAGACTGACCTAGCAGTGCTCAGAATGCTGAGCCATGTATAACCCTGTCCACAATACTGATTGGCAGCTTCTGTGTACACTGCATATTATTAACAGAAAGCCGCTAATCAGTGGCGGGGGTGGAGTTACACAGAACAGCAGGACAAGAAGGTACGAGACACCAAGTCCTGTAATGATCCTTTCAAGCTGATTAAACACTCATTTTATTGAAAAAGAAACACACAGCCCAGTAAGTGACACATCACCGGATCAGGGTCTCAGCCCCTACGCCGTGCTGCTCTCAAATTACATAGCAAAAACATGGTGACCAATTCCCTCTAATATTAGTGGGGGGGGGGGGGGTCAGAATGTATTTAGGTGGTATCAGGTATAAATTTTATTACAGGGGACCTGAATAGATGTAGTCAGTCCTGGTCATATAAGCTACACAAAGGGAAAGCTCACTTCTATCTTTCCGGTGAAGGTCTCCCCTAGATTGACATCTCTGACAACAGTGTAATAGATAGAACTCTGTCGGTGCCAAAGTCACGGCTTCTAGAAGGACGTGGTGCGTTTTTACCACTTAGGCTAAGTTCA
Organism: Anomaloglossus baeobatrachus; assembly: GCF_048569485.1. Classification (NCBI taxonomy): domain Eukaryota; kingdom Metazoa; phylum Chordata; class Amphibia; order Anura; family Aromobatidae; genus Anomaloglossus; species Anomaloglossus baeobatrachus. The sequence goes on along the minus strand of NC_134355.1, from coordinate 3,671,158 downwards.
CATTTCCGCTAAAATGTATCAGTCACAATCCGCTGCTCTTGTAAACAACGGAATCCGTTTAGCGGATTCCGTTGCTCCCATAGACTTGTGTGAGCAGCGGATTGTGACTGATGATGCTGCGTTGCACCCTCCGCCCGACTGATCAGTCGTGGAACGACTGACCGCCGGGCGGGAGGAACGCAGCATGTAACGTTTTTTGAGCAGCGCGATCCGTCGGATTTCGCTGCGCATGCTCTCTGGCTCCCTGCACACGTCACCAGCTTTGGTTGGTTACCCGATATTTACCCTGGTTACGGTGCAAGGAGCCAGCGCTAAGCGGTGTAGGCCCGTAACCAAGGTAAATATCGGGTAACCAAGGTAAACATCGGGTGCTTTGCCGTTACCCGATATTTAGTCTGGTTACGTGTGCAGGGAGGCCGACACTTCCCCGCTCGGCCCCGCCCCCTCCCGCACTCCGCACATGTGTGTACACACACACACACACACACACACACCTGTCCCCAGCCATGCAGACAAGCACTGCCACTGACACCCTCGTCTGGCCCCGCCCCCCGCTCGGCTCCGCCCCCTCCCACATTCAGCATGTGTATACACACACACACACACACAGACACACTCACACACACTCACCTGTCCTGCAGTCACTGCGGCACTGACGTCCTCCGTGCCACGGCCCCGCTCGGCTCCCCCCCTCCCCCCCGAACTCCGCCCCCCGCACACAACGGAATCCGACAAAGAATTCTGTTCTTTGTCATCCGTTGTACAGCGTTGTACAGCGCATCAGTCACATGCGTCAAGCGACGCATGTGACTGATACAAAACAACGGAAATGTGAACTTAGCCTTAAACGTGTACACGCGCAGTCTCTTTTTCCTAGGGTGAGGGCCAAAAGATGGTGTGAATCGATTGCCCGGACCCAGATGGGAGTCCTGAGTCCGAGAAACTTTGGGTCAATGTAGTAGACGGTGATCCCCAAATGTTCCCTAATTTACAAAACCCTCCACCAAGCTTCAATCTACCAAGGAAAACATGGGTCACACTAAATCGTATCAGAACAAACTTTGGCGTCAGTGCAGATTTTATGTAGAAGTGGGGAAAATAGGACTCTCCCACCTGTGACTGTGGAGCAGACAGATGGTCAAACTATCCAGCACATTGTTGAGGAGCGCCCCCTGAGATCCTACCATGGTGACGAGAAGGATTTCTAGATTGGAAATCATGAGAACGCTATTGCATCTAGAGAAAATCTTGAGCTTTCTCTAGCTCGCCTCTGCATTCTCCAGCCAGCCAATCAGAGCTCTCGCTCACCGATAGATGCAAATCAGCTGCTGCTGGCAAAAAACAACAGACACCCGCTTTGTAACCATTTTATCCTAAAGATTCGGCAGGGGCGGAGCATTCTGGCAGCAGGGGTGGCTTCCCTTTCTCACCAGGTTTCTTTTTTTTTTTTCATCTCCATAAGGTAAAAGGCTCGGACAATCTGGGCACATAAATAGCGCTCGCAACATTCTACATACTTGGGTGCGTAGCGCAGGCAACGGCACTGGAGGAGTGGACGCAGCTGGACGGCCAGCCGAGGAGGAGAACACCAACCGCATCCCCCCACTCTCAATAAAAAACCCAGTGAACCGGGGGTACCGGAGAGCACAACATATACGCCATATGCTCCTCCCCACCCACCATAGCTACTGACAGGGCACACCAAGTGTGCCCACCGCACCCCCCCTTTTTAGACATCCTTGCTAACTCACCGTGAGCTCACTGACCAGCCCCCGCCGCCGCCGCCGCACCCATGGGGCTGCTCTGGGTTACAATGCTACCACCATTGTGGAGGACACATCCTCAATCGTTTCAGGCTTCTTCCAAATATTAGCTTACAAATACAAAACTTACAAAATAAATAGCTTTGATTTTTATTTCTTTGGGTGAGTGGGGTCTTTCTATTCAATCCGGGGTCAGCAGATCCCACCTCGGGGTGTTGTTACAGTCTCGTGTCCCATAATAAAGTGCACATCGGTCGGGGTCCGGCGGGAAGGCTCCCCATGTCCCGGCAACTGCTCACCACTACATTAACACAGAAAAGGGTCAGACATCTCTGTGCCACTAGAGTTCAGTAAGGCCGGACTTCGGCCCCACAGCCTAGGGGGAGGCTGCCCTGACAGGGTTGGACGGGAATGAAAGTGTTAAATAATGCTGGGCTTGGGGGTTTTTCAAGTATCGGGGAATTTTGAAATAATGTGGGGTTTAGGGGGCTTTGCTAGGATTAGGGAAATAAAGGATAAAAACAAAGGCGGGGAGATCCCAACGAGGCGGCGTAGTGAATTAGGGGTGTAAATAGGGGAGGCCATTAGCGTAGGGCAGCCATTTCAGGCAGCCTACGATTAAACACCCAGCCGCCCTCCCTTTTAGTGCGGGGCCAGTACATGGTGAGGAGGAGGTCTGAGCTTGGCTACGTATGGGCTTTCATTTATTCGTACAGGTATATAGGTTTAGGTTACAATCAGAACTGAGATTTAGGTTGGGGTGTACTTTTGACCTATTAGTTTCTTTAATACTTGCCACAGCGGCGGCGGCGGCAGGTGGAGTGGAGGGTCCTCCAAGTTGGGAATGTGATCTCACGGTGGTTAGATGGGGGGGTGGGGGGGGAGCTCAAAAGGCTCTGGGCTCCCCAGGTGGATTTGATGGAATGGAAGACGGCAGAACGCCACACGGGTGGTGAAGGGGGAGCCCGTGGGGGTGCGGTAAAAAAATCAGACAGCTCGTTTTGCAGCGAGTGCCTCTGAGCAGGAGTATAATCGGCTAGGGGGTCATGCCACCTTGTAAGTCTATGCTGGGCCGTGCCCGCAATAAAAGAATTGTTGGGGGCTTCGAGGACCGTTCCCCTCTTAATAGCGGTATCATTTTGGTCATATGTTGTATGTTTAAATAAAAGGCGGCTGTGGCCAATTCCTTCCGTCCTCTGGCGTGGTCTCTTTATTTTAGTTTAGTATTTAAGCTATGGGCCTAGAGGGGAGGATGAATAGGACGGGGGAGGCGAGGACGTAAATTGGGGTTAGGAATGACTCGTCAATACCCATTGTCACGTGCGCTCCACTGTTTTCGGAAGTCCAGGAAAAGGAATGGAGAGAGACACGTATTCGTCGCCCCCTCCTCATCTCTGACCCAAACTCCAGCCGTTTGCCGGCTCCAGCGCAGGGAGGGGCCCGCATCTTGGAGACGCTTATGGCACATCTTGTCAGTACGCCTGGTTCTCACCTGGGATCTATTATAGAAGGGGCTGTCAGGGCATATCATTTTGATGACCTAACATCAGTATGGCAATGGTGGGCGTGTCGGACCCCCACTCATGTGATGATATCGATGATCTGTCCTGAGATTAAGTCAGCAATATCAGACGCCTGGACAATAGTGTTAAAGGGAATCTGTCAGCAGATTTGTGCTATACGATCTGAGCGCGGCACAATGTAGGGGCTGGGACCCCGATTCCGGCGATGAGTCACTTACTGGGCTGTTTGCTGTCATTCTGATACAATCCCTGGTTTCTCTGCTGCAGACTGACCTAGCAGTGCTCAGAATGCTGAGCCATGTATAACCCTGTCCACAATACTGATTGGCAGCTTCTGTGTACACTGCATATTATTAACAGAAAGCCGCTAATCAGTGGCGGGGGTGGAGTTACACAGAACAGCAGGACAAGAAGGTACGAGACACCAAGTCCTGTAATGATCCTTTCAAGCTGATTAAACACTCATTTTATTGAAAAAGAAACACACAGCCCAGTAAGTGACACATCACCGGATCAGGGTCTCAGCCCCTACGCCGTGCTGCTCTCAAATTACATAGCAAAAACATGGTGACCAATTCCCTCTAATATTAGTGGGGGTGGGGGGGGGGGGTCAGAATGTATTTAGGTGGTATCAGGTATAAATTTTATTACAGGGGACCTGAATAGATGTAGTCAGTCCTGGTCATATAAGCTACACAAAGGGAAAGCTCACTTCTATCTTTCCGGTGAAGGTCTCCCCTAGATTGACATCTCTGACAACAGTGTAATAGATAGAACTCTGTCGGTGCCAAAGTCACGGCTTCTAGAAGGACGTGGTGCGTTTTTACCACTTAGGCTAAGTTCACATTTCCGCTAAAATGTATCAGTCACAATCCGCTGCTCTTGTAAACAACGGAATCCGTTTAGCGGATTCCGTTGCTCCCATAGACTTGTGTGAGCAGCGGATTGTGACTGATGATGCTGCGTTGCACCCTCCGCCCGACTGATCAGTCGTGGAACGACTGACCGCCGGGCGGGAGGAACGCAGCATGTAACGTTTTTTGAGCAGCGCGATCCGTCGGATTTCGCTGCGCATGCTCTCTGGCTCCCTGCACACGTCACCAGCTTTGGTTGGTTACCCGATATTTACCCTGGTTACGGTGCAAGGAGCCAGCGCTAAGCGGTGTAGGCCCGTAACCAAGGTAAATATCGGGTAACCAAGGTAAACATCGGGTGCTTTGCCGTTACCCGATATTTAGTCTGGCTACGTGTGCAGGGAGGCCGACACTTCCCCGCTCGGCCCCGCCCCCTCCCGCACTCCGCACATGTGTGTACACACACACACACACACACACACACCTGTCCCCAGCCATGCAGACAAGCACTGCCACTGACACCCTCGTCTGGCCCCGCCCCCCGCTCGGCTCCGCCCCCTCCCACATTCAGCATGTGTATACACACACACACACACACACAGACACACTCACACACACTCACCTGTCCTGCAGTCACTGCGGCACTGACGTCCTCCGTGCCACGGCCCCGCTCGGCTCCCCCCCTCCCCCCCGAACTCCGCCCCCCGCACACAACGGAATCCGACAAAGAATTCTGTTCTTTGTCATCCGTTGTACAGCGTTGTACAGCGCATCAGTCACATGCGTCAAGCGACGCATGTGACTGATACAAAACAACGGAAATGTGAACTTAGCCTTAAACGTGTACACGCGCAGTCTCTTTTTCCTAGGGTGAGGGCCAAAAGATGGTGTGAATCGATTGCCCGGACCCAGATGGGAGTCCTGAGTCCGAGAAACTTTGGGTCAATGTAGTAGACGGTGATCCCCAAATGTTCCCTAATTTACAAAACCCTCCACCAAGCTTCAATCTACCAAGGAAAACATGGGTCACACTAAATCGTATCAGAACAAACTTTGGCGTCTGTGCAGATTTTATGTAGAAGTGGGGAAAATAGGACTCTCCCACCTGTGACTGTGGAGCAGACAGATGGTCAAACTATCCAGCACATTGTTGAGGAGCGCCCCCTGAGATCCTACCATGGTGACGAGAAGGATTTCTAGATTGGAAATCATGAGAACGCTATTGCATCTAGAGAAAATCTTGATCCTTCTCTAGCTCGCCTCTGCATTCTCCAGCCAGCCAATCAGAGCTCTCGCTCACCGATAGATGCAAATCAGCTGCTGCTGGCAAAAAACAACAGACACCCGCTTTGTAACCATTTTATCCTAAAGATTCGGCAGGGGCGGAGCATTCTGGCAGCAGGGGTGGCTTCCCTTTCTCACCAGGTTTCTTTTTTTTTTTTCATCTCCATAAGGTAAAAGGCTCGGACAATCTGGGCACATAAATAGCGCTCGCAACATTCTACATACTTGGGTGCGTAGCGCAGGCAACGGCACTGGAGGAGTGGACGCAGCTGGACGGCCAGCCGAGGAGGAGAACACCAACCGCATCCCCCCACTCTCAATAAAAAACCCAGTGAACCGGGGGTACCGGAGAGCACAACATATACGCCATATGCTCCTCCCCACCCACCATAGCTACTGACAGGGCACACCAAGTGTGCCCACCGCACCCCCCCTTTTTAGACATCCTTGCTAACTCACCGTGAGCTCACTGACCAGCCCCCGCCGCCGCCGCCGCACCCATGGGGCTGCTCTGGGTTACAATGCTACCACCATTGTGGAGGACACATCCTCAACCGTTTCAGGCTTCTTCCAAATATTAGCTTACAAATACAAAACTTACAAAATAAATAGCTTTGATTTTTATTTCTTTGGGTGAGTGGGGTCTTTCTATTCAATCCGGGGTCAGCAGATCCCACCTCGGGGTGTTGTTACAGTCTCGTGTCCCATAATAAAGTGCACATCGGTCGGGGTCCGGCGGGAAGGCTCCCCATGTCCCGGCAACTGCTCACCACTACATTAACACAGAAAAGGGTCAGACATCTCTGTGCCACTAGAGTTCAGTAAGGCCGGACTTCGGCCCCACAGCCTAGGGGGAGGCTGCCCTGACAGGGTTGGACGGGAATGAAAGTGTTAAATAATGCTGGGCTTGGGGGTTTTTCAAGTATCGGGGAATTTTGAAATAATGTGGGGTTTAGGGGGCTTTGCTAGGATTAGGGAAATAAAGGATAAAAACAAAGGCGGGGAGATCCCAACGAGGCGGCGTAGTGAATTAGGGGTGTAAATAGGGGAGGCCATTAGCGTAGGGCAGCCATTTCAGGCAGCCTACGATTAAACACCCAGCCGCCCTCCCTTTTAGTGCGGGGCCAGTACATGGTGAGGAGGAGGTCTGAGCTTGGCTACGTATGGGCTTTCATTTATTCGTACAGGTATATAGGTTTAGGTTACAATCAGAACTGAGATTTAGGTTGGGGTGTACTTTTGACCTATTAGTTTCTTTAATACTTGCCACAGCGGCGGCGGCGGCAGGTGGAGTGGAGGGTCCTCCAAGTTGGGAATGTGATCTCACGGTGGTTAGATGGGGGGGTGGGGGGGAGCTCAAAAGGCTCTGGGCTCCCCAGGTGGATTCGATGGAATGGAAGACGGCAGAACGCCACAACGGGTGGTGAAGGGGGAGCCCGTGGGGGTGCGGTAAAAAATCAGACAGCTCGTTTTGCAGCGAGTGCCTCTGAGCAGGAGTATAATCGGCTAGGGGGTCATGCCACCTTGTAAGTCTATGCTGGGCCGTGCCCGCAATAAAAGAATTGTTGGGGGCTTCGAGGACCGTTCCCCTCTTAATAGCGGTATCATTTTGGTCATATGTTGTATGTTTAAATAAAAGGCGGCTGTGGCCAATTCCTTCCGTCCTCTGGCGTGGTCTCTTTATTTTAGTTTAGTATTTAAGCTATGGGCCTAGAGGGGAGGATGAATAGGACGGGGGAGGCGAGGACGTAAATTGGGGTTAGGAATGACTCGTCAATACCCATTGTCACGTGCGCTCCACTGTTTTCGGAAGTCCAGGAAAAGGAATGGAGAGAGACACGTATTCGTCGCCCCCTCCTCATCTCTGACCCAAACTCCAGCCGTTTGCCGGCTCCAGCGCAGGGAGGGGCCCGCATCTTGGAGACGCTTATGGCACATCTTGTCAGTACGCCTGGTTCTCACCTGGGATCTATTATAGAAGGGGCTGTCAGGGCATATCATTTTGATGACCTAACATCAGTATGGCAATGGTGGGCGTGTCGGACCCCCACTCATGTGATGATATCGATGATCTGTCCTGAGATTAAGTCAGCAATATCAGACGCCTGGACAATAGTGTTAAAGGGAATCTGTCAGCAGATTTGTGCTATACGATCTGAGCGCGGCACAATGTAGGGGCTGGGACCCCGATTCCGGCGATGAGTCACTTACTGGGCTGTTTGCTGTCATTCTGATACAATCCCTGGTTTCTCTGCTGCAGACTGACCTAGCAGTGCTCAGAATGCTGAGCCATGTATAACCCTGTCCACAATACTGATTGGCAGCTTCTGTGTACACTGCATATTATTAACAGAAAGCCGCTAATCAGTGGCGGGGGTGGAGTTACACAGAACAGCAGGACAAGAAGGTACGAGACACCAAGTCCTGTAATGATCCTTTCAAGCTGATTAAACACTCATTTTATTGAAAAAGAAACACACAGCCCAGTAAGTGACACATCACCGGATCAGGGTCTCAGCCCCTACGCCGTGCTGCTCTCAAATTACATAGCAAAAACATGGTGACCAATTCCCTCTAATATTAGTGGGGGGTGGGGGGGGGGGGGTCAGAATGTATTTAGGTGGTATCAGGTATAAATTTTATTACAGGGGACCTGAATAGATGTAGTCAGTCCTGGTCATATAAGCTACACAAAGGGAAAGCTCACTTCTATCTTTCCGGTGAAGGTCTCCCCTAGATTGACATCTCTGACAACAGTGTAATAGATAGAACTCTGTCGGTGCCAAAGTCACGGCTTCTAGAAGGACGTGGTGCGTTTTTACCACTTAGGCTAAGTTCACATTTCCGCTAAAATGTATCAGTCACAATCCGCTGCTCTTGTAAACAACGGAATCCGTTTAGCGGATTCCGTTGCTCCCATAGACTTGTGTGAGCAGCGGATTGTGACTGATGATGCTGCGTTGCACCCTCCGCCCGACTGATCAGTCGTGGAACGACTGACCGCCGGGCGGGAGGAACGCAGCATGTAACGTTTTTTTGAGCAGCGCGATCCGTCGGATTTCGCTGCGCATGCTCTCTGGCTCCCTGCACACGTCACCAGCTTTGGTTGGTTACCCGATATTTACCCTGGTTACGGTGCAAGGAGCCAGCGCTAAGCGGTGTAGGCCCGTAACCAAGGTAAATATCGGGTAACCAAGGTAAACATCGGGTGCTTTGCCGTTACCCGATATTTAGTCTGGTTACGTGTGCAGGGAGGCCGACACTTCCCCGCTCGGCCCCGCCCCCTCCCGCACTCCGCACATGTGTGTACACACACACACACACACACACACCTGTCCCCAGCCATGCAGACAAGCACTGCCACTGACACCCTCGTCTGGCCCCGCCCCCCGCTCGGCTCCGCCCCCTCCCACATTCAGCATGTGTATACACACACACACACACACAGACACACTCACACACACTCACCTGTCCTGCAGTCACTGCGGCACTGACGTCCTCCGTGCCACGGCCCCGCTCGGCTCCCCCCCCTCCCCCCCGAACTCCGCCCCCCGCACACAACGGAATCCGACAAAGAATTCTGTTCTTTGTCATCCGTTGTACAGCGTTGTACAGCGCATCAGTCACATGCGTCAAGCGACGCATGTGACTGATACAAAACAACGGAAATGTGAACTTAGCCTTAAACGTGTACACGCGCAGTCTCTTTTTCCTAGGGTGAGGGCCAAAAGATGGTGTGAATCGATTGCCCGGACCCAGATGGGAGTCCTGAGTCCGAGAAACTTTGGGTCAATGTAGTAGACGGTGATCCCCAAATGTTCCCTAATTTACAAAACCCTCCACCAAGCTTCAATCTACCAAGGAAAACATGGGTCACACTAAATCGTATCAGAACAAACTTTGGCGTCAGTGCAGATTTTATGTAGAAGTGGGGAAAATAGGACTCTCCCACCTGTGACTGTGGAGCAGACAGATGGTCAAACTATCCAGCACATTGTTGAGGAGCGCCCCCTGAGATCCTACCATGGTGACGAGAAGGATTTCTAGATTGGAAATCATGAGAACGCTATTGCATCTAGAGAAAATCTTGATCCTTCTCTAGCTCGCCTCTGCATTCTCCAGCCAGCCAATCAGAGCTCTCGCTCACCGATAGATGCAAATCAGCAGCTGCTGCTGGCAAAAAACAACAGACACCCGCTTTGTAACCATTTTATCCTAAAGATTCGGCAGGGGCGCTTTGTAACCATTTTATCCTAAAGATTCGGCAGGGGCGGAGCATTCTGGCAGCAGGGGTGGCTTCCCTTTCTCACCAGGTTTCTTTTTTTTTTTTCATCTCCATAAGGTAAAAGGCTCGGACAATCTGGGCACATAAATAGCGCTCGCAACATTCTACATACTTGGGTGCGTAGCGCAGGCAACGGCACTGGAGGAGTGGACGCAGCTGGACGGCCAGCCGAGGAGGAGAACACCAACCGCATCCCCCCACTCTCAATAAAAAACCCAGTGAACCGGGGGTACCGGAGAGCACAACATATACGCCATATGCTCCTCCCTACCCACCATAGCTACTGACAGGGCACACCAAGTGTGCCCACCGCACCCCCTCTTTTTAGACATCCTTGCTAACTCACCGTGAGCTCACTGACCAGCCCCCGCCGCTGCCGCCGCACCCATGGGGCTGCTCTGGGTTACAATGCTACCACCATTGTGGAGGACACATCCTCAACCGTTTCAGGCTTCTTCCAAATATTAGCTTACAAATACAAAACTTACAAAATAAATAGCTTTGATTTTTATTTCTTTGGGTGAGTGGGGTCTTTCTATTCAATCCGGGGTCAGCAGATCCCACCTCGGGGTGTTGTTACAGTCTCGTGTCCCATAATAAAGTGCACATCGGTCGGGGTCCGGCGGGAAGGCTCCCCATGTCCCGGCAACTGCTCACCACTACATTAACACAGAAAAGGGTCAGACATCTCTGTGCCACTAGAGTTCAGTAAGGCCGGACTTCGGCCCCACAGCCGAGGGGGAGGCTGCCCTGACAGGGTTGGACGGGAATGAAAGTGTTAAATAATGCTGGGCTTGGGGGTTTTTCAAGTATCGGGGAATTTTGAAATAATGTGGGGTTTAGGGGGCTTTGCTAGGATTAGGGAAATAAAGGATAAAAACAAAGGCGGGGAGATCCCAACGAGGCGGCGTAGTGAATTAGGGGTGTAAATAGGGGAGGCCATTAGCGTAGGGCAGCCATTTCAGGCAGCCTACGATTAAACACCCAGCCGCCCTCCCTTTTAGTGCGGGGCCAGTACATGGTGAGGAGGAGGTCTGAGCTTGGCTACGTATGGGCTTTCATTTATTCGTACAGGTATATAGGTTTAGGTTACAATCAGAACTGAGATTTAGGTTGGGGTGTACTTTTGACCTATTAGTTTCTTTAATACTTGCCACAGCGGCGGCGGCGGCAGGTGGAGTGGAGGGTCCTCCAAGTTGGGAATGTGATCTCACGGTGGTTAGATGGGGGGGGTGGGGGGGAGCTCAAAAGGCTCTGGGCTCCCCAGGTGGATTCGATGGAATGGAAGACGGCAGAACGCCACACGGGTGGTGAAGGGGGAGCCCGTGGGGGTGCGGTAAAAAATCAGACAGCTCGTTTTGCAGCGAGTGCCTCTGAGCAGGAGTATAATCGGCTAGGGGGGTCATGCCACCTTGTAAGTCTATGCTGGGCCGTGCCCGCAATAAAAGAATTGTTGGGGGCTTCGAGGACCGTTCCCCTCTTAATAGCGGTATCATTTTGGTCATATGTTGTATGTTTAAATAAAAGGCGGCTGTGGCCAATTCCTTCCGTCCTCTGGCGTGGTCTCTTTATTTTAGTTTAGTATTTAAGCTACGGGCCTAGAGGGGAGGATGAATAGGACGGGGGAGGCGAGGACGTAAATTGGGGTTAGGAATGACTCGTCAATACCCATTGTCACGTGCGCTCCACTGTTTTCGGAAGTCCAGGAAAAGGAATGGAGAGAGACACGTATTCGTCGCCCCCCTCCTCATCTCTGACCCAAACTCCAGCCGTTTGCCGGCTCCAGCGCAGGGAGGGGCCCGCATCTTGGAGACGCTTATGGCACATCTTGTCAGTACGCCTGGTTCTCACCTGGGATCTATTATAGAAGGGGCTGTCAGGGCATATCATTTTGATGACCTAACATCAGTATGGCAATGGTGGGCGTGTCGGACCCCCACTCATGTGATGATATTGATGATCTGTCCTGAGATTAAGTCAGCAATATCAGACGCCTGGACAATAGTGTTAAAGGGAATCTGTCAGCAGATTTGTGCTATATGATCTGAGCGCGGCACAATGTAGGGGGCTGGGACCCCGATTCCGGCGATGAGTCACTTACTGGGCTGTTTGCTGTCATTCTGATACAATCCCTGGTTTCTCTGCTGCAGACTGACCTAGCAGTGCTCAGAATGCTGAGCCATGTATAACCCTGTCCACAATACTGATTGGCAGCTTCTGTGTACACTGCATATTATTAACAGAAAGCCGCTAATCAGTGGCGGGGGTGGGAGTTACACAGAACAGCAGGACAAGAAGGTACGAGACACCAAGTCCTGTAATGATCCTTTCAAGCTGATTAAACACTCATTTTATTGAAAAAGAAACACACAGCCCAGTAAGTGACACATCACCGGATCAGGGTCTCAGCCCCTACGCCGTGCTGCTCTCAAATTACATAGCAAAAACATGGTGACCAATTCCCTCTAATATTAGTGGGGGTGGGGGGGGGGGGTCAGAATGTATTTAGGTGGTATCAGGTATAAATTTTATTACAGGGGACCTGAATAGATGTAGTCAGTCCTGGTCATATAAGCTACACAAAGGGAAAGCTCACTTCTATCTTTCCGGTGAAGGTCTCCCCTAGATTGACATCTCTGACAACAGTGTAATAGATAGAACTCTGTCGGTGCCAAAGTCACGGCTTCTAGAAGGACGTGGTGCGTTTTTACCACTTAGGCTAAGTTCACATTTCCGCTAAAATGTATCAGTCACAATCCGCTGCTCTTGTAAACAACGGAATCCGTTTAGCGGATTCCGTTGCTCCCATAGACTTGTGTGAGCAGCGGATTGTGACTGATGATGCTGCGTTGCACCCTCCGCCCGACTGATCAGTCGTGGAACGACTGACCGCCGGGCGGGAGGAACGCAGCATGTAACGTTTTTTTGAGCAGCGCGATCCGTCGGATTTCGCTGCGCATTGCTCTCTGGCTCCCTGCACACGTCACCAGCTTTGGTTGGTTACCCGATATTTACCCTGGTTACGGTGCAAGGAGCCAGCGCTAAGCGGTGTAGGCCCGTAACCAAGGTAAATATCGGGTAACCAAGGTAAACATCGGGTGCTTTGCCGTTACCCGATATTTAGTCTGGTTACGTGTGCAGGGAGGCCGACACTTCCCCGCTCGGCCCCGCCCCCTCCCGCACTCCGCACATGTGTGTACACACACACACACACACACACACCTGTCCCCAGCCATGCAGACAAGCACTGCCACTGACACCCTCGTCTGGCCCCGCCCCCCGCTCGGCTCCGCCCCCTCCCACATTCAGCATGTGTATACACACACACACACACACAGACACACTCACACACACTCACCTGTCCTGCAGTCACTGCGGCACTGACGTCCTCCGTGCCACGGCCCCGCTCGGCTCCCCCCCTCCCCCCCGAACTCCGCCCCCCGCACACAACGGAATCCGACAAAGAATTCTGTTCTTTGTCATCCGTTGTACAGCGTTGTACAGCGCATCAGTCACATGCGTCAAGCGACGCATGTGACTGATACAAAACAACGGAAATGTGAACTTAGCCTTAAACGTGTACACGCGCAGTCTCTTTTTCCTAGGGTGAGGGCCAAAAGATGGTGTGAATCGATTGCCCGGACCCAGATGGGAGTCCTGAGTCCGAGAAACTTTGGGTCAATGTAGTAGACGGTGATCCCCAAATGTTCCCTAATTTACAAAACCCTCCACCAAGCTTCAATCTACCAAGGAAAACATGGGTCACACTAAATCGTATCAGAACAAACTTTGGCGTCTGTGCAGATTTTATGTAGAAGTGGGGAAAATAGGACTCTCCCACCTGTGACTGTGGAGCAGACAGATGGTCAAACTATCCAGCACATTGTTGAGGAGCGCCCCCTGAGATCCTACCATGGTGACGAGAAGGATTTCTAGATTGGAAATCATGAGAACGCTATTGCATCTAGAGAAAATCTTGATCCTTCTCTAGCTCGCCTCTGCATTCTCCAGCCAGCCAATCAGAGCTCTCGCTCACCGATAGATGCAAATCAGCTGCTGCTGCTGGCAAAAAACAACAGACACCCGCTTTGTAACCATTTTATCCTAAAGATTCGGCAGGGGCGGAGCATTCTGGCAGCAGGGGTGGCTTCCCTTTCTCACCAGGTTTCTTTTTTTTTTTTCATCTCCATAAGGTAAAAGGCTCGGACAATCTGGGCACATAAATAGCGCTCGCAACATTCTACATACTTGGGTGCGTAGCGCAGGCAACGGCACTGGAGGAGTGGACGCAGCTGGACGGCCAGCCGAGGAGGAGAACACCAACCGCATCCCCCCACTCTCAATAAAAAACCCAGTGAACCGGGGGTACCGGAGAGCACAACATATACGCCATATGCTCCTCCCTACCCACCATAGCTACTGACAGGGCACACCAAGTGTGCCCACCGCACCCCCTCTTTTTAGACATCCTTGCTAACTCACCGTGAGCTCACTGACCAGCCCCCGCCGCTGCCGCCGCACCCATGGGGCTGCTCTGGGTTACAATGCTACCACCATTGTGGAGGACACATCCTCAACCGTTTCAGGCTTCTTCCAAATATTAGCTTACAAATACAAAACTTACAAAATAAATAGCTTTGATTTTTATTTCTTTGGGTGAGTGGGGTCTTTCTATTCAATCCGGGGTCAGCAGATCCCACCTCGGGGTGTTGTTACAGTCTCGTGTCCCATAATAAAGTGCACATCGGTCGGGGTCCGGCGGGAAGGCTCCCCATGTCCCGGCAACTGCTCACCACTACATTAACACAGAAAAGGGTCAGACATCTCTGTGCCACTAGAGTTCAGTAAGGCCGGACTTCGGCCCCACAGCCGAGGGGGAGGCTGCCCTGACAGGGTTGGACGGGAATGAAAGTGTTAAATAATGCTGGGCTTGGGGGTTTTTCAAGTATCGGGGAATTTTGAAATAATGTGGGGTTTAGGGGGCTTTGCTAGGATTAGGGAAATAAAGGATAAAAACAAAGGCGGGGAGATCCCAACGAGGCGGCGTAGTGAATTAGGGGTGTAAATAGGGGAGGCCATTAGCGTAGGGCAGCCATTTCAGGCAGCCTACGATTAAACACCCAGCCGCCCTCCCTTTTAGTGCGGGGCCAGTACATGGTGAGGAGGAGGTCTGAGCTTGGCTACGTATGGGCTTTCATTTATTCGTACAGGTATATAGGTTTAGGTTACAATCAGAACTGAGATTTAGGTTGGGGTGTACTTTTGACCTATTAGTTTCTTTAATACTTGCCACAGCGGCGGCGGCGGCAGGTGGAGTGGAGGGTCCTCCAAGTTGGGAATGTGATCTCACGGTGGTTAGATGGGGGGGTGGGGGGGGAGCTCAAAAGGCTCTGGGCTCCCCAGGTGGATTCGATGGAATGGAAGACGGCAGAACGCCACACGGGTGGTGAAGGGGGAGCCCGTGGGGGTGCGGTAAAAAATCAGACAGCTCGTTTTGCAGCGAGTGCCTCTGAGCAGGAGTATAATCGGCTAGGGGGTCATGCCACCTTGTAAGTCTATGCTGGGCCGTGCCCGCAATAAAAGAATTGTTGGGGGCTTCGAGGACCGTTCCCCTCTTAATAGCGGTATCATTTTGGTCATATGTTGTATGTTTAAATAAAAGGCGGCTGTGGCCAATTCCTTCCGTCCTCTGGCGTGGTCTCTTTATTTTAGTTTAGTATTTAAGCTACGGGCCTAGAGGGGAGGATGAATAGGACGGGGGAGGCGAGGACGTAAATTGGGGTTAGGAATGACTCGTCAATACCCATTGTCACGTGCGCTCCACTGTTTTCGGAAGTCCAGGAAAAGGAATGGAGAGAGACACGTATTCGTCGCCCCCTCCTCATCTCTGACCCAAACTCCAGCCGTTTGCCGGCTCCAGCGCAGGGAGGGGCCCGCATCTTGGAGACGCTTATGGCACATCTTGTCAGTACGCCTGGTTCTCACCTGGGATCTATTATAGAAGGGGCTGTCAGGGCATATCATTTTGATGACCTAACATCAGTATGGCAATGGTGGGCGTGTCGGACCCCCACTCATGTGATGATATTGATGATCTGTCCTGAGATTAAGTCAGCAATATCAGACGCCGACAATAGTGTTAAAGGGAATCTGTCAGCAGATTTGTGCTATATGATCTGAGCGCGGCACAATGTAGGGGCTGGGACCCCGATTCCGGCGATGAGTCACTTACTGGGCTGTTTGCTGTCATTCTGATACAATCCCTGGTTTCTCTGCTGCAGACTGACCTAGCAGTGCTCAGAATGCTGAGCCATGTATAACCCTGTCCACAATACTGATTGGCAGCTTCTGTGTACACTGCATATTATTAACAGAAAGCCGCTAATCAGTGGCGGGGGTGGAGTTACACAGAACAGCAGGACAAGAAGGTACGAGACACCAAGTCCTGTAATGATCCTTTCAAGCTGATTAAACACTCATTTTATTGAAAAAGAAACACACAGCCCAGTAAGTGACACATCACCGGATCAGGGTCTCAGCCCCTACGCCGTGCTGCTCTCAAATTACATAGCAAAAACATGGTGACCAATTCCCTCTAATATTAGTGGGGGTGGGGGGGGGGGGGGTCAGAATGTATTTAGGTGGTATCAGGTATAAATTTTATTACAGGGGGACCTGAATAGATGTAGTCAGTCCTGGTCATATAAGCTACACAAAGGGAAAGCTCACTTCTATCTTTCCGGTGAAGGTCTCCCCTAGATTGACATCTCTGACAACAGTGTAATAGATAGAACTCTGTCGGTGCCAAAGTCACGGCTTCTAGAAGGACGTGGTGCGTTTTTACCACTTAGGCTAAGTTCACATTTCCGCTAAAATGTATCAGTCACAATCCGCTGCTCTTGTAAACAACGGAATCCGTTTAGCGGATTCCGTTGCTCCCATAGACTTGTGTGAGCAGCGGATTGTGACTGATGATGCTGCGTTGCACCCTCCGCCCGACTGATCAGTCGTGGAACGACTGACCGCCGGGCGGGAGGAACGCAGCATGTAACGTTTTTTGAGCAGCGCGATCCGTCGGATTTCGCTGCGCATGCTCTCTGGCTCCCTGCACACGTCACCAGCTTTGGTTGGTTACCCGATATTTACCCTGGTTACGGTGCAAGGAGCCAGCGCTAAGCGGTGTAGGCCCGTAACCAAGGTAAATATCGGGTAACCAAGGTAAACATCGGGTGCTTTGCCGTTACCCGATATTTAGTCTGGTTACGTGTGCAGGGAGGCCGACACTTCCCCGCTCGGCCCCGCCCCCTCCCGCACTCCGCACATGTGTGTACACACACACACACACACACACACCTGTCCCCAGCCATGCAGACAAGCACTGCCACTGACACCCTCGTCTGGCCCCGCCCCCCGCTCGGCTCCGCCCCCTCCCACATTCAGCATGTGTATACACACACACACACACAGACACACTCACACACACTCACCTGTCCTGCAGTCACTGCGGCACTGACGTCCACCGTGCCACGGCCCCGCTCGGCTCCCCCCCCTCCCCCCCGAACTCCGCCCCCCGCACACAACGGAATCCGACAAAGAATTCTGTTCTTTGTCATCCGTTGTACAGCGTTGTACAGCGCATCAGTCACATGCGTCAAGCGACGCATGTGACTGATACAAAACAACGGAAATGTGAACTTAGCCTTAAACGTGTACACGCGCAGTCTCTTTTTCCTAGGGTGAGGGCCAAAAGATGGTGTGAATCGATTGCCCGGACCCAGATGGGAGTCCTGAGTCCGAGAAACTTTGGGTCAATGTAGTAGACGGTGATCCCCAAATGTTCCCTAATTTACAAAACCCTCCACCAAGCTTCAATCTACCAAGGAAAACATGGGTCACACTAAATCGTATCAGAACAAACTTTGGCGTCTGTGCAGATTTTATGTAGAAGTGGGGAAAATAGGACTCTCCCACCTGTGACTGTGGAGCAGACAGATGGTCAAACTATCCAGCACATTGTTGAGGAGCGCCCCCTGAGATCCTACCATGGTGACGAGAAGGATTTCTAGATTGGAAATCATGAGAACGCTATTGCATCTAGAGAAAATCTTGATCCTTCTCTAGCTCGCCTCTGCATTCTCCAGCCAGCCAATCAGAGCTCTCGCTCACCGATAGATGCAAATCAGCTGCTGCTGCTGGCAAAAAACAACAGACACCCGCTTTGTAACCATTTTATCCTAAAGATTCGGCAGGGGCGGAGCATTCTGGCAGCAGGGGTGGCTTCCCTTTCTCACCAGGTTTCTTTTTTTTTTTTTCATCTCCATAAGGTAAAAGGCTCGGACAATCTGGGCACATAAATAGCGCTCGCAACATTCTACATACTTGGGTGCGTAGCGCAGGCAACGGCACTGGAGGAGTGGACGCAGCTGGACGGCCAGCCGAGGAGGAGAACACCAACCGCATCCCCCCACTCTCAATAAAAAACCCAGTGAACCGGGGGTACCGGAGAGCACAACATATACGCCATATGCTCCTCCCTACCCCACCATAGCTACTGACAGGGCACACCAAGTGTGCCCACCGCACCCCCTCTTTTTAGACATCCTTGCTAACTCACCGTGAGCTCACTGACCAGCCCCCGCCGCTGCCGCCGCACCCATGGGGCTGCTCTGGGTTACAATGCTACCACCATTGTGGAGGACACATCCTCAACCGTTTCAGGCTTCTTCCAAATATTAGCTTACAAATACAAAACTTACAAAATAAATAGCTTTGATTTTTATTTCTTTGGGTGAGTGGGGTCTTTCTATTCAATCCGGGGTCAGCAGATCCCACCTCGGGGTGTTGTTACAGTCTCGTGTCCCATAATAAAGTGCACATCGGTCGGGGTCCGGCGGGAAGGCTCCCCATGTCCCGGCAACTGCTCACCACTACATTAACACAGAAAAGGGTCAGACATCTCTGTGCCACTAGAGTTCAGTAAGGCCGGACTTCGGCCCCACAGCCTAGGGGGAGGCTGCCCTGACAGGGTTGGACGGGAATGAAAGTGTTAAATAATGCTGGGCTTGGGGGTTTTTTCAAGTATCGGGGAATTTTGAAATAATGTGGGGTTTAGGGGGCTTTGCTAGGATTAGGGAAATAAAGGATAAAAACAAAGGCGGGGAGATCCCAACGAGGCGGCGTAGTGAATTAGGGGTGTAAATAGGGGAAGCCATTAGCGTAGGGCAGCCATTTCAGGCAGCCTACGATTAAACACCCAGCCGCCCTCCCTTTTAGTGCGGGGCCAGTACATGGTGAGGAGGTCTGAGCTTGGCTACGTATGGGCTTTCATTTATTCGTACAGGTATATAGGTTTAGGTTACAATCAGAACTGAGATTTAGGTTGGGGTGTACTTTTGACCTATTAGTTTCTTTAATACTTGCCACAGCGGCGGCGGCGGCAGGTGGAGTGGAGGGTCCTCCAAGTTGGGAATGTGATCTCACGGTGGTTAGATGGGGGGGTGGGGGGGAGCTCAAAAGGCTCTGGGCTCCCCAGGTGGATTCGATGGAATGGAAGACGGCAGAACGCCACACGGGTGGTGAAGGGGGAGCCCGTGGGGGTGCGGTAAAAAATCAGACAGCTCGTTTTGCAGCGAGTGCCTCTGAGCAGGAGTATAATCGGCTAGGGGGTCATGCCACCTTGTAAGTCTATGCTGGGCCGTGCCCGCAATAAAAGAATTGTTGGGGGCTTCGAGGACCGTTCCCCTCTTAATAGCGGTATCATTTTGGTCATATGTTGTATGTTTAAATAAAAGGCTGCTGTGGCCAATTCCTTCCGTCCTCTGGCGTGGTCTCTTTATTTTAGTTTAGTATTTAAGCTACGGGCCTAGAGGGGATTATGAATAGGACGGGGGAGGCGAGGACGTAAATTGGGGTTAGGAATGACTCGTCAATACCCATTGTCACGTGCGCTCCACTGTTTTCGGAAGTCCAGGAAAAGGAATGGAGAGAGACACGTATTCGTCGCCCCCTCCTCATCTCTGACCCAAATTCCAGCCGTTTGCCGGCTCCAGCGCAGGGAGGGGCCCGCATCTTGGAGACGCTTATGGCACATCTTGTCAGTACGCCTGGTTCTCACCTGGGATCTATTATAGAAGGGGCTGTCAGGGCATATCATTTTGATGACCTAACATCAGTATGGCAATGGTGGGCGTGTCGGACCCCCACTCATGTGATGATATTGATGATCTGTCCTGAGATTAAGTCAGCAATATCAGACGCCTGGACAATAGTGTTAAAGGGAATCTGTCAGCAGATTTGTGCTATATGATCTGAGCGCGGCACAATGTAGGGGCTGGGACCCCGATTCCGGCGATGAGTCACTTACTGGGCTGTTTGCTGTCATTCTGATACAATCCCTGGTTTCTCTGCTGCAGACTGACCTAGCAGTGCTCAGAATGCTGAGCCATGTATAACCCTGTCCACAATACTGATTGGCAGCTTCTGTGTACACTGCATATTATTAACAGAAAGCCGCTAATCAGTGGCGGGGGTGGAGTTACACAGAACAGCAGGACAAGAAGGTACGAGACACCAAGTCCTGTAATGATCCTTTCAAGCTGATTAAACACTCATTTTATTGAAAAAGAAACACACAGCCCAGTAAGTGACACATCACCGGATCAGGGTCTCAGCCCCTACGCCGTGCTGCTCTCAAATTACATAGCAAAAACATGGTGACCAATTCCCTCTAATATTAGTGGGGGGGGGGGGGGGGTCAGAATGTATTTAGGTGGTATCAGGTATAAATTTTATTACAGGGGACCTGAATAGATGTAGTCAGTCCTGGTCATATAAGCTACACAAAGGGAAAGCTCACTTCTATCTTTCCGGTGAAGGTCTCCCCTAGATTGACATCTCTGACAACAGTGTAATAGATAGAACTCTGTCGGTGCCAAAGTCACGGCTTCTAGAAGGACGTGGTGCGTTTTTACCACTTAGGCTAAGTTCACATTTCCGCTAAAATGTATCAGTCACAATCCGCTGCTCTTGTAAACAACGGAATCCGTTTAGCGGATTCCGTTGCTCCCATAGACTTGTGTGAGCAGCGGATTGTGACTGATGATGCTGCGTTGCACCCTCCGCCCGACTGATCAGTCGTGGAACGACTGACCGCCGGGCGGGAGGAACGCAGCATGTAACGTTTTTTGAGCAGCGCGATCCGTCGGATTTCGCTGCGCATGCTCTCTGGCTCCCTGCACACGTCACCAGCTTTGGTTGGTTACCCGATATTTACCCTGGTCCTGGTTACGGTGCAAGGAGCCAGCGCTAAGCGGTGTAGGCCCGTAACCAAGGTAAATATCGGGTAACCAAGGTAAACATCGGGTGCTTTGCCGTTACCCGATATTTAGTCTGGTTACGTGTGCAGGGAGGCCGACACTTCCCCGCTCGGCCCCGCCCCCTCCCGCACTCCGCACATGTGTGTACACACACACACACACACACACACACACACACCTGTCCCCAGCCATGCAGACAAGCACTGCCACTGACACCCTCGTCTGGCCCCGCCCCCCGCTCGGCTCCGCCCCCTCCCACATTCAGCATGTGTATACACACACACACACACACAGACACACTCACACACACTCACCTGTCCTGCAGTCACTGCGGCACTGACGTCCTCCGTGCCACGGCCCCGCTCGGCTCCCCCCCTCCCCCCCGAACTCCGCCCCCCGCACACAACGGAATCCGACAAAGAATTCTGTTCTTTGTCATCCGTTGTACAGCGTTGTACAGCGCATCAGTCACATGCGTCAAGCGACTCATGTGACTGATACAAAACAACGGAAATGTGAACTTAGCCTTAAACGTGTACACGCGCAGTCTCTTTTTCCTAGGGTGAGGGCCAAAAGATGGTGTGAATCGATTGCCCGGACCCAGATGGGAGTCCTGAGTCCGAGAAACTTTGGGTCAATGTAGTAGACGGTTGTCACAAACCACCGGGGGGTCACTCAGAAATCCCCCGCGCTGGCTACCAGTACGTCACAATCGGGGGGTAACAAGTGGGGGGGTCACCCCTCCTTTATACCTCCCGACCGACAGACAGAGCACGTGACGCGCTCTCTAGCGCCCCTCTTATAGTCAGGCCAATTATGGAATTGCCCGACAATAAGCAAGGAGGCCGCTATACTACTTATGCCGATTATTGAAGGGTCCCCGGTGAGAGTAAGGTATATATTCCCCCGACCTCCGCGGGCGGAATATATAAAATCTCCCCGAATCTCACTGGCCTCCCCACAATAATCCTTGGCACAATTCGCTGCCACCAACCGATTTACGGTAACTATTAGCCGAACACACAGACGTGGGATTCAAGATCGAGATAACAGAACAGCCCAAGATTAATTATATAATTTAATCAGCCTAAAGCACACTAGAACTACAATATATACAATAGGGAATCTACAGAATATACAGTTATGTCAGAGTACAGTTACAATCAAAGCATGGGTTACAAACAGGCATACACAGTTCCAGCAGTTACCTTGTTGCGTCTGGCCACAGGGGGGCGCTGTAGACCAGGTTTCCAGGAACTCCCTCACAGGTCTTTCCCAACCAGGCCCCCGAGCAGAAGAACACTGGAAAATGGCCGAAGTAGGGTTATCAACCTGGGCAGATCCAGGTCCCCTCCTACCTTAGTGACCTCACAGGGAAGCACTGCCACTCCCCCTGCATGGATCAGAATTATCCAGCAAAGGGGATATTGGCCATAACTTTGCCTGGGAGCGTCGTAGGCGGACGCCAATGCTCTCATTGTGACAGTTATGAATTTAGCTACAGAACGAGGGGACTCATGACCTGTCTGCCAGTTCCCCATTGGCTGATATCACGCCTGGGGCATTTCCCAATGTCCTGCTCCCATAAAAAGGGGGTGCCGGCATCGTCCACATGCGGAGACACCATTTTTATGGTTGCCATATTTATCGGAAATATGGCTTGCGAGATATGAACCATTTTTTACTGGAGTCGTTCTGTCTGGCTATTTCCATAGCCTTGCTAATTAGATAGCAGCTCCTACTACAGGGTGACGGCAGGGAGTCATCCTGTGTCCATTGTTCCCACACCACCTCATCTCCATATCACAGGACATGGCCATGGGATTTGTTGCTAAACCAGTTGTGTGAAGGAAAGGGGGGGTGACACCAGGAGAGGGCTTCCTGACATACTTGAATATCATGATTTATCGTCATATCTCCGGATTTACCTCACACCTCCCCCCTTTTGAGGGCGCTAGGGGGCAGCACACTCCGGTGTTCCCCCGTGCGCCCGTCCGCGACCTCTCCTTGTCGGGACAGCCCGTCTGCGTTACCGTGGTCACGGCCCCTTTTGTGGCGAATGGTGAAGTTGTATTGCTGGAGCGCAAGGCTCCATCGCAACAATCGCCCATTCGTCCCAGAGACGGTGTGCAACCAGCTGAGGGGATTGTGGTCCGTCTCCACGATGAAGTGGCGCCCGTATAGATAGGGTTGCAGACGCTGCAGGGCCCACACTATGGCCAGGCACTCCTTCTCCATCGTGGAATAGGCAACTTCCCTTGGTAACAGCTTCCTGCTCAGGTACAAGACCGGGTGCTCTTGGCTCGCAGAGTCCACCTGGCTGAGCACCGCACCGAGGCCGAAGTCACTGGCGTCGGTCTGTACTACAAACGGCCGCGTGAAGTCGGCTGCCTGTAGCACGGGCGGGCTGGACAGGGCGTCCTTTAGGGCCCGGAAGGCTGTCTCGCAGTCCATTGTCCAATCGACTGCAGAGGGCAGCTTCTTCTTGGTGAGGTCCGTCAAGGGCTTTGCCAGGCTACTATAGCATGGAACAAACCTCCTATAGTACCCAGCGGTCCCCAAGAAGGACATCACCTGCTTCTTGGTCCTGGGGGTGGGCCAGGATGCGATGGCTTCCACTTTCTCAGGCTCGGGCTTCAGTGTTCTCCCGCCTACCCGGTGACCGAGGTACTGGACCTCGCTCATGGCCAGCTGACACTTTCCCGGCTTGATGGTCAAACCTGCCCGGTGGATCCGCCTGAGCACCTGTGCTAGATGCTCTAGGTGGTCCTCCCAGGTGGGACTGAAGACGGCAATGTCATCCAGGTACGCGGCCGCGTACCCTTCAAGTCCCTTGAGCAGGGTGTTGACCATCCGCTGGAAAGTGGCAGGGGCATTCCTCATCCCGAATGGCATCACCGTGGACTCGTACAGTCCAAATGGGGTAATAAAGGCAGAGCGTTCCCTGGCCTTGCGAGTCAGGGGGATCTGCCAATATCCCCGGCTCAGATCCATGATGGTCAGGTACTGAGCCCCGGCCAACTGATCGAGCAGGTCATCGATGCGTGGCATTGGGTACGCATCGGCGACCGTGACCGCATTGAGCCCCCTGTAGTCCACGCAGAACCGCGTGGTTCGGTCCTTCTTAGGGACGAGGACTACAGGCGAGGCCCAAGCGCTGTTGGATGCCTGGATCACCCCCAGCTTCAGCATCTCGTCAATCTCCTGGCGCATGTGTTGCTGCACCTCCAGGGAGACCCGATATGCTGAACGCCGGATCGGGGGATGATCCCCAGTGTCCACGTGATGGACAGCCAAGTCAGTCCTTCCGGGCTGGTTGGTAAACAACCCCCGGAAGGGGTGTAGGGTGGCCCACAGCTGGGACCGTTGGTCCTCCAAGAGCTGGTGGCCAACCTCCACATCCTCAATGGATCCGCCTGCCCTAACCTGGGCTAGCATATCCAAGAGGGTTTCCGCTTCTCCCTCCTCGGGCAGGTTGCACACGGGGAGCGCACATGCCTCCCGCTCATGATGTGCCTTCATCATGTTCACATGGAAGGGCTTCCGCCTTCCACGGGCAGGGTCCAGGGTGACCAGGTACGTTACAGGGTTGAGCTGCTGGTACACGAGGTATGGGCCTTCCCAGGCTGCCTGAAGCTTGTCCTGTGGTACGGGGACCAGTACCCACACCTTTTGACCCACTTGGTAGGTCCTCTCACAAGCGTTCTGGTCGTACCAACGCTTCTGATCGGCCTGGGCTTGAGCCATATTGTCGTGTACCAGTTGCGTCAAGGCCTGCATTTTGTCCCGGAAGCGCATGACATACTCGATAACCGACACTCCAGGGGTGGCCAAATCCCCTTCCCAAGCCTCTTTCACCAGAGCCAGGGGGCCCCGCACACGTCGCCCGTACAGGAGCTCAAACGGTGAGAATCCTGTTGAGGCCTGTGGAACCTCCCGGTAAGCAAATAACAGGTGTGGGAGATACCGCTCCCAGTCACGCCCATGGGAGTCAACCAACATCTTAAGCATCTGCTTTAAGGTGCCATTGAACCGCTCGCACAGGCCATTAGTCTGTGGATGGTACGGGCTGGCCACCAGATGTCGCACCTGGACTTGCTTACAGAGGGCCTCCATCAGCTGGGACATGAATTGGGTCCCCCGGTCAGTCAAGGCCACTGCTTCTGGGTACCGGGTGGCATAGTCCACTACCGTCAGTATGAAGCGTTTCCCGGAGCTGCTGGGGATGGCCAGCGGGCCGACCAGATCCACAGCCACCCTCCTGAAAGGCTCATCGATGATTGGCAGAGATACTAGTGGGGCTTTGGGGCGTGGCCCCGCCTTCCCCACTCTCTGACAGGTTTCACACGAACGGCAGTAGGCAGCCACATCGGCCCCCATTTTTGGCCAGTAGAAATGTTGGTTTAACCTGGCCTTGGTCTTAGCGATCCCTAGGTGTCCGGCCATCGGAATCTCATGTGCGATCCGCAACAACTCCGTCCGGAACGGATAGGGTACCACCAACTGTCGGTCCCTGGGCCACGCCTCCGGTGAACCCTGCTGGACCGTGGCCCGGTACAGCCGTCCTTGGTCCCAGACCACTCGCTCCGGGTCTGAGTCCGAGGGAGGCTGTGCCGCCTGCTCCTTAAGAGCTTTCAGGCTGTCGTCAGCTTCTAACGCTGCCTGAAACCCCTGACTAGATGTGGCCAGAATCGACGAGACTGTCACATCTTCAGTCAGTACCCCGGGACCTGTGTCCTGGCCTCCACCTGACTCGGCTGCCACTTGGTCAGAAGGGGAAGAGCTATCGGACCTCCGGGAGGCCCCTTGGCTTCCAGCACTCCCACTGCGGGTGACAGCGGCCACAGCCGCTGCGACCGTGGGTCGTGCCTGCTCCTCCTCCGTTCCTGACCAAGTCGCCGGTTCAGGCAGACCTACCTGGCTTCCTGACACCCCGGTTGTGGGGGAACCATGCACCGAGATCTTACCTGGGAGCACTTCCGCTCCTGGACCGGCCCCAATCTCACCTGCCTGTTCCCCTCCTGCAGCAACAGAACCCCGCTGTGAAATCTCTGGGGACCCCACATTTGCTGTGGTAGCCCCCACCCCACACACTGGTCCTCCCCCTGCAGCACCCTGCTCTCTGCTTATCCCTGCAGAGGGCAACAGATCCCAGCTCACAGGCTGGTTACTTGTAGAGGCATTGTCACACCTTTCTCTGACCCCCTCCCCTGTCACAGCGGCAGCTGTGTGTGTGTCTATGGTGTCTATGCAAGCAGAAATATCAGAGTTCACTCCCTCCTCCCCTACATCATTCATAGATAACACATTAACATTGTCCGGAGGCAGGTCAGTACTGGCTGAAGGTTCAGCCCTTGGTTGGGGCCCAAACTGGGAGGTTATCTGCCCCAAATCTGTCCCAAGTAGCACGTTTGCAGGGATCCGATCAGTTACCCCCACCTCCCTCACCCCCCGCCCTGCGCCCCAGTCCACATAAATGTCAGCAACAGGCAGCGCCGGGTCAGTGCCTCCAATCCCGGAGACAGCGAGGGTTTTTCCAGGGATCAAGTCTTGGGGGGGACACCATCTCAGGCCGCACCAGAGTCACCTCCGAGGCGCTGTCTCGCAGTCCTATGGTCACAGACCGGCCGACGGTGACAGGTTGGAAGCTGTCCAGGGACCTACCACCACCCCCACCCACACAATACACCTTGGGCGGCCCTTGGGACGGGGACGGAGCCGGGGCCTTGGGACGCTGAGGGCACATGGCCTTGAAGTGTCCAGGTAGGTTGCACTGGTGGCACCGTCTTGGTTCCGCCACGGGCCTGGAGAGGGGAGTTGAGGGGGACACCCCCTGCAGTCTAGGGGCAGGTGGGGCAGTCGCAGAATTCATCTTACCCCCTCTCCAGGTGCTGCTGGTGGCCGCTCTCCTGGCCTCAGGGGCCCGGTTGTTGGTGTAGTCATCGGCAAGGGCAGCTGTAGCCGTGGACCCCTTTGGCTTCTGGTCTCGGATGAACTGGCGGAGATCCTCAGGGCAGTTCCACAAGAGTTGCTCCGTGATGAACAAGTCCAGGATCTCCGGTCCGGTGGAAAGCTGCAGGCCTTGGGTCCAGTGGTCGGCAGCTCGGGCAAGCGCCCGCCGGTGGTCAGCCCAGGAGTCCTTTGGTCCCTTCTGTAGGCTCCGGAACTTCTTGCGGTAGGACTCTGGAGTGAGGTTGTACTGTTGGATCAGGGCCCGCTTGATGGTGTCGTAGCCCTGATCTGCCTCAGCAGGCAAGTCCCCAAGGACATCCAGGGCCTTACCCCTTAAACGGGGGGTCAGGTATTTGGCCCACTGGTCCTTGTCCAGATGGTGCTGTAAGCAAGTCCGTTCAAAAGCAGTCAAGAAAGAGTCCAAGTCTCCATCCTTCTCCAGCACTGGGAAGTCCGCAACACGGACCTTTGGAAGTTTGGTGTCTTGAAGATCACGTGTGGCTGATGAGGGCCGGAGCTGAGCTAGCTGCAGCTGGTAGTCACGCTCTGCCTGGCGCTCTTCACGCGCTGCCTGCCGCTCCCGCTCCGCAGCCTCACGCTCTGCGTGCCGCTCCGCAGCCTCAGCGTCACGCGCTGCCTGCCGCTCTGCCCTGCGCTCTGCCAGGAGTTCCTTGTAGCCCTTCTGGTCTCCAGCCTGGAGAAGGGCCATAGCCATTTGAAGAAGGCTATCCGAGCCTCCCAGGCTCGGTGGAATGGCACGTGGTGATCTGCGGCACGCTGCAGAGCTAGGCGATTCACTGTCCCTTTCAGAGCGGAGGGCTGGCATCTGGCTCGTTGAGGAACCTTGGGTGAGCTCCTCCTCATCTTGTCCAGCAGTGCCAGGTTGCGCAATGTCCTCGGCAGAACGGTTTTCTGGCGTCGAGCTCCTGGAGGACTCGTGGGCAACCTCCTCATTGCTGTCCACAGCACCGTCCTCCCTCTCTTCGGCTCCTGCCTTAGCATTGGCCAGTTGCATAGCTCTGCTCCTGGTGCCATCAGCCATTCTTGCAGACTTTTGGTCACTGACACAGAACTGACACCTGATGCCTCCACACACCTTACAGTATCTGCACTCTGACACTCTAGTGTTGAGCTAGTCTGAAGACCCCAGCAGCCACAGCTGCTGCAGGCAGTCTTTAGTGTCTGGGAGTATGGGTCTCACACTCACACACACTATTATCTCGATCCCACTGCTGCCACCAATATGTCACAAACCACCGGGGGGGTCACTCAGAAATCCCCCGCGCTGGCTACCAGTACGTCACAATCGGGGGGTAACAAGTGGGGGGGTCACCCCTCCTTTATACCGACCGACCGACAGACAGAGCACGTGACGCGCTCTCTAGCGCCCCTCTTATAGTCAGGCCAATTATGGAATTGCCCGACAATAAGCAAGGAGGCCGCTATACTACTTATGCCGATTATTGAAGGGTCCCCGGTGAGAGTAAGGTATATATTCCCCCGACCTCCGCGGGCGGAATATATAAAATCTCCCCGAATCTCACTGGCCTCCCCACAATAATCCTTGGCACAATTCGCTGCCACCAACCGATTTACGGTAACTATTAGCCGAACACACAGGCGTGGGATTCAAGATCGAGATAACAGAACAGCCCAAGATTAATTATATAATTTAATCAGCCTAAAGCACACTAGAACTACAATATATACAATAGGGAATCTACAGAATATACAGTTATGTCAGAGTACAGTTACAATCAAAGCATGGGTTACAAACAGGCATACACAGTTCCAGCAGTTACCTTGTTGCGTCTGGCCACAGGGGGGCGCTGTAGACCAGGTTTCCAGGAACTCCCTCACAGGTCTTTCCCAACCAGGCCCCCGAGCAGAAGAACACTGGAAAATGGCCGAAGTAGGGTTATCAACCTGGGCAGATCCAGGTCCCCTCCTACCTTAGTGACCTCACAGGGAAGCACTGCCACTCCCCCTGCATGGATCAGAATTATCCAGCAAAGGGGATATTGGCCATAACTTTGCCTGGGAGCGTCGTAGGCGGACGCCAATGCTCTCATTGTGACAGTTATGAATTTAGCTACAGAACGAGGGGACTCATGACCTGTCTGCCAGTTCCCCATTGGCTGATATCACGCCTGGGGCATTTCCCAATGTCCTGCTCCCATAAAAAGGGGGTGCCGGCATCGTCCACATGCGGAGACACCATTTTTATGGTTGCCATATTTATCGGAAATATGGCTTGCGAGATATGAACCATTTTTTACTGGAGTCGTTCTGTCTGGCTATTTCCATAGCCTTGCTAATTAGATAGCAGCTCCTACTACAGGGTGACGGCAGGGAGTCATCCTGTGTCCATTGTTCCCACACCACCTCATCTCCATATCACAGGACATGGCCATGGGATTTGTTGCTAAACCAGTTGTGTGAAGGAAAGGGGGGGTGACACCAGGAGAGGGCTTCCTGACATACTTGAATATCATGATTTATCGTCATATCTCCGGATTTACCTCACAACGGTGATCCCCAAATGTTCCCTAATTTACAAAACCCTCCACCAAGCTTCAATCTACCAAGGAAAACATGGGTCACACTAAATCGTATCAGAACAAACTTTGGCGTCAGTGCAGATTTTATGTAGAAGTGGGGAAAATAGGACTCTCCCACCTGTGACTGTGGAGCAGACAGATGGTCAAACTATCCAGCACATTGTTGAGGAGCGCCCCCTGAGATCCTACCATGGTGACGAGAAGGATTTCTAGATTGGAAATCATGAGAACGCTATTGCATCTAGAGAAAATCTTGATCCTTCTCTAGCTCGCCTCTGCATTCTCCAGCCAGCCAATCAGAGCTCTCGCTCACCGATAGATGCAAATCAGCTGCTGCTGGCAAAAAACAACAGACACCCGCTTTGTAACCATTTTATCCTAAAGATTCGGCAGGGGCGGAGCATTCTGGCAGCAGGGGTGGCTTCCCTTTCTCACCAGGTTTCTTTTTTTTTTTTCATCTCCATAAGGTAAAAGGCTCGGACAATCTGGGCACATAAATAGCGCTCGCAACATTCTACATACTTGGGTGCGTAGCGCAGGCAACGGCACTGGAGGAGTGGACGCAGCTGGACGGCCAGCCGAGGAGGAGAACACCAACCGCATCCCCCCACTCTCAATAAAAAACCCAGTGAACCGGGGGTACCGGAGAGCACAACATATACGCCATATGCTCCTCCCTACCCACCATAGCTACTGACAGGGCACACCAAGTGTGCCCACCGCACCCCCCCTTTTTAGACATCCTTGCTAACTCACCGTGAGCTCACTGACCAGCCCCCGCCGCCGCCGCCGCACCCATGGGGCTGCTCTGGGTTACAATGCTACCACCATTGTGGAGGACACATCCTCAACCGTTTCAGGCTTCTTCCAAATATTAGCTTACAAATACAAAACTTACAAAATAAATAGCTTTGATTTTTATTTCTTTGGGTGAGTGGGGTCTTTCTATTCAATCCGGGGTCAGCAGATCCCACCTCGGGGTGTTGTTACAGTCTTGTGTCCCATAATAAAGTGCACATCGGTCGGGGTCCGGCGGGAAGGCTCCCCATGTCCCGGCAACTGCTCACCACTACATTAACACAGAAAAGGGTCAGACATCTCTGTGCCACTAGAGTTCAGTAAGGCCGGACTTCGGCCCCACAGCCTAGGGGGAGGCTGCCCTGACAGGGTTGGACGGGAATGAAAGTGTTAAATAATGCTGGGCTTGGGGGTTTTTCAAGTATCGGGGAATTTTGAAATAATGTGGGGTTTAGGGGGCTTTGCTAGGATTAGGGAAATAAAGGATAAAAACAAAGGCGGGGAGATCCCAACGAGGCGGCGTAGTGAATTAGGGGTGTAAATAGGGGAAGCCATTAGCGTAGGGCAGCCATTTCAGGCAGCCTACGATTAAACACCCAGCCGCCCTCCCTTTTAGTGCGGGGCCAGTACATGGTGAGGAGGAGGTCTGAGCTTGGCTACGTATGGGCTTTCATTTATTCGTACAGGTATATAGAGTTAGGTTACAATCAGAACTGAGATTTAGGTTGGGGTGTACTTTTGACCTATTAGTTTCTTTAATACTTGCCACAGCGGCGGCGGCAGGTGGAGTGGAGGGTCCTCCAAGTTGGGAATGTGATCTCACGGTGGTTAGATGGGGGGGTGGGGGGGAGCTCAAAAGGCTCTGGGCTCCCCAGGTGGATTCGATGGAATGGAAGACGGCAGAACGCCACACGGGTGGTGAAGGGGGAGCCCGTGGGGGTGCGGTAAAAAATCAGACAGCTCGTTTTGCAGCGAGTGCCTCTGAGCGGGAGTATAATCGGCTAGGGGTCATGCCACCTTGTAAGTCTATGCTGGGCCGTGCCCGCAATAAAAGAATTGTTGGGGGCTTCGAGGACCGTTCCCCTCTTAATAGCGGTATCATTTTGGTCATATGTTGTATGTTTAAATAAAAGGCTGCTGTGGCCAATTCCTTCCGTCCTCTGGCGTGGTCTCTTTATTTTAGTTTAGTATTTAAGCTATGGGCCTAGAGGGGATTATGAATAGGACGGGGGAGGCGAGGACGTAAATTGGGGTTAGGAATGACTCGTCAATACCCATTGTCACGTGCGCTCCACTGTTTTCGGAAGTCCAGGAAAAGGAATGGAGAGAGACACGTATTCGTCGCCCCCTCCTCATCTCTGACCCAAACTCCAGCCGTTTGCCGGCTCCAGCGCAGGGAGGGGCCCGCATCTTGGAGACGCTTATGGCACATCTTGTCAGTACGCCTGGTTCTCACCTGGGATCTATTATAGAAGGGGCTGTCGGGGCATATCATTTTGATGACCTAACATCAGTATGGCAATGGTGGGCGTGTCGGACCCCCACTCATGTGATGATATTGATGATCTGTCCTGAGATTAAGTCAGCAATATCAGACGCCTGGACAATAGTGTTAAAGGGAATCTGTCAGCAGATTTGTGCTATATGATCTGAGCGCGGCACAATGTAGGGGCTGGGACCCCGATTCCGGCGATGAGTCACTTACTGGGCTGTTTGCTGTCATTCTGATACAATCCCTGGTTTCTCTGCTGCAGACTGACCTAGCAGTGCTCAGAATGCTGAGCCATGTATAACCCTGTCCACAATACTGATTGGCAGCTTCTGTGTACACTGCATATTATTAACAGAAAGCCGCTAATCAGTGGCGGGGGTGGAGTTACACAGAACAGCAGGACAAGAAGGTACGAGACACCAAGTCCTGTAATGATCCTTTCAAGCTGATTAAACACTCATTTTATTGAAAAAGGAACACACAGCCCAGTAAGTGACACATCACCGGATCAGGGTCTCAGCCCCTACGCCGTGCTGCTCTCAAATTACATAGCAAAAACATGGTGACCAATTCCCTCTAATATTAGTGGGGGTGGGGGGGGGGTCAGAATGTATTTAGGTGGTATCAGGTATAAATTTTATTACAGGGGACCTGAATAGATGTAGTCAGTCCTGGTCATATAAGCTACACAAAGGGAAAGCTCACTTCTATCTTTCCGGTGAAGGTCTCCCCTAGATTGACATCTCTGACAACAGTGTAATAGATAGAACTCTGTCGGTGCCAAAGTCACGGCTTCTAGAAGGACGTGGTGCGTTTTTACCACTTAGGCTAAGTTCACATTTCCGCTAAAATGTATCAGTCACAATCCGCTGCTCTTGTAAACAACGGAATCCGTTTAGCGGATTCCGTTGCTCCCATAGACTTGTGTGAGCAGCGGATTGTGACTGATGATGCTGCGTTGCACCCTCCGCCCGACTGATCAGTCGTGGAACGACTGACCGCCGGGCGGGAGGAACGCAGCATGTAACGTTTTTTGAGCAGCGCGATCCGTCGGATTTCGCTGCGCATGCTCTCTGGCTCCCTGCACACGTCACCAGCTTTGGTTGGTTACCCGATATTTACCCTGGTTACGGTGCAAGGAGCCAGCGCTAAGCGGTGTAGGCCCGTAACCAAGGTAAATATCGGGTAACCAAGGTAAACATCGGGTGCTTTGCCGTTACCCGATATTTAGTCTGGTTACGTGTGCAGGGAGGCCGACACTTCCCCGCTCGGCCCCGCCCCCTCCCGCACATGTGTGTACACACACACACACACACACACACACACACACACCTGTTTGGGCCAGGCTAAAGTGATCTGAATTTGATGTGCGACATCACTGGGTATGTAAATATGGTGTGAGATCAGTGGCCCAAAGCCATTTAACCCCTCAAAAACACTGGTTACTTATTCAAATCTGTGAAAACTGGGTTTTTGCCCACTTTGATGCCAGTTCTGATGCCCAGAACCTGTTTGGGCCAGGCTGGACTGATCTGAATTTGATGTGTGGCATCACTAGGTATGTAAATGTGGTGTGAAATCAGTGGCCCAAAGCCATTTAACCCCTCAAAAACACCAGTTACTTATTCAAATCTGTGAAAATTGGCTGTGTGCCCACTTTGATGCCAGTTTTGATGCCCAGAACCCCTTTGGGCCAGGCTGGAGACACTTGAGTTTGATTAGAGGCATCCCTAGATATGCAATTGTGGTGTTAGATCAGTGGCCCAAAGCCATTTAACCCTTTCACTTACATACTATGGTGCCCACTTTGATGCCCATTTTTTGCCAGTTTTATAATTTTCGCAGCTGGTTTTGAGTGTATGTATATTAGGGCACATCAGTGCATTGTATTTTGTTATTGTGATGTGTTATTTTTGTTTATAAATGCATAAAAAAACTGAAAAAAACGAAATTGCCGAATAAGAAACTGACGAATAAGAAACCAACTTCAGCCCCGAATAAGAAACTGGACGAATAAGAAACCAACTTCAGCCCCGAATAAGAAACTGACGAATAAGAAACCAACTTCAGCCCCGAATAAGAAACTGACGAATAAGAAACCAACTTCAGCCCCGAATAAGAAACCAACTTCAGCCCCGAATAAGAAACCAACTTCAGCCCCGAATAAGAAACCAACTTCAGCCCCGAATAAGAAACCAACTTCAGCCCCGAATAAGAAACCAACTTCAGCCCCGAATAAGAAACCAACTTCAGCCCCGAATAAGAAACCAACTTCAGCCCCGAATAAGAAACCAACTTCAGCCCCGAATAAGAAACCAACTTCAGCCCCGAATAAGAAACCAACTTCAGTCCCGAATAAGAAACTGACGAATAAGAAACCAACTTCAGCCCCGAATAAGAAACCAACTTCAGCCCCGAATAAGAAACCAACTTCAGCCCCGAATAAGAAACCAACTTCAGCCCCGAATAAGAAACCAACTTCAGCCCCGAATAAGAAACCAACTTCAGCCCCGAATAAGAAACTGACGAATAAGAAACCAACTTCAGCCCCGAATAAGAAACCAACTTCAGCCCCGAATAAGAAACTGACGAATAAGAAACCAACTTCAGCCCCGAATAAGAAACCAACTTCAGCCCCGAATAAGAAACCAACTTCAGCCCCGAATAAGAAACCAACTTCAGCCCCGAATAAGAAACCAACTTCAGCCCCGAATAAGAAACCAACTTCAGCCCCGAATAAGAAACCAACTTCAGCCCCGAATAAGAAACCAACTTCAGCCCCGAATAAAGGTCCAGTCACACTAAGCAACTTACCAGCGATCCCAACAACGATAGGGATCGCTGGTAAGTTGCTAGGAGGTTGCTGGTGAGATGTCACACTGCAACGCTCCAGCGATCCCACCAGCAACCTGACCTGGCAGGGATCGCTGGAGCGTGGCTACACAAGTTGCTGGTGAGCTCACCAGCAACCAGTGACAAGCCCCCAGCGCCGCGTGGAAGATGCTGCGCTTGGTAACTAAGGTAAATATCGGGTAACCAACCCGATATTTACCTTGGTTACCACCGCACGGAGCTACACGTGCAGAGAGCAGGGAGCAGCGCACACTGAGCGCTGGCTCCCTGCTCTCCTAGTTACAGCACACATGGGGTTAATTTCCCGATGTGTGCTGTAGCTACATGTGCACAGAGCAGGGAGCAGCGCACAATGCTTAGCGCTGGCTCCTTGCTCTCCTAGTTACAGCACACATGGGGTTAATTTCCCGATGTGTGCTGCAGCTACATGTGCACAGAGCAGGGAGCAGCGCACAATGCTTAGCGCTGGCTCCTTGCTCTCCTAGTTACAGCACACATGGGGTTAATTACCCGATGTGTGCTGCAGCTAAATGTGCACAGAGCAGGGAGCAGCGCACAATGCTTAGCGCTGGCTCCCTGCTCTCCTAGTTACAGCACACATCGGGTTAATTACCCGATGTGTCCTGCAGCTAAATGTGCACAGAGCAGGGAGCAGCGCACACTGCTTAGCGCTGGCTCCTTGCTCTCCTAGTTACAGCACACATGGGGTTAATTAACCCAATGTGTGCTGCAGCTAAATGTGCACACAGCAGGAGCCAGCACTGACAGTGAGAGCGGTGGAGGCTGGTATCAAAGGTAAATATCGGGTAACCAAGGACAGGGCTTCTTGGTTACCCGATGTTTACATTGGTTACCAGCCTCCGCAGAAGCCGGCTCCTGCTGCCTGCACATTTAGTTGTTGCTCTCTCGCTGTCACACACAGCGATCTGCGCTTCACAGCAGGACAGCAACAACTAAAAAATGGCCCAGGACATTCAGCAACAACCAACGACCTCACAGCAGGGGCCAGGTTGTTGCTGGATGTCACACACAGCAACATCGCTAGCAACGTCACAAAAGTTGTTCGTTAGCAGCGATGTTGCTAGCGATGTTGCTTAGTGTGACGGGGCCTTTAGAAACCAACTTCAGCCCCGAATAAGAAACCAACTTCAGCCCCGAATAAGAAACCAACTTCAGCCCCGAATAAGAAACCAACTTCAGCCCCGAATAAGAAACTGACGAATAAGAAACCAACTTCAGCCCCGAATAAGAAACTGACGAATAAGAAACCAACTTCAGCCCCGAATAAGAAACTGACGAATAAGAAACCAACTTCAGCCCCGAATAAGAAACCAACTTCAGCCCCGAATAAGAAACTGACGAATAAGAAACCAACTTCAGCCCCGAATAAGAAACTGACGAATAAGAAACCAACTTCAGCCCCGAATAAGAAACTGACGAATAAGAAACCAACTTCAGCCCCGAATAAGAAACCAACTTCAGCCCCGAATAAGAAACCAACTTCAGCCCCGAATAAGAAACCAACTTCAGCCCCGAATAAGAAACCAACTTCAGTCCCGAATAAGAAACCAACTTCAGTCCCGAATAAGAAACCAACTTCAGTCCCGAATAAGAAACCAACTTCAGCATCATCAAAAAGTTGACATTTGAAATGACGTTAGCTTTGTGCCGTCTGTGATCTGCTATTTTTATACAAAAGTAAACAACTGAATGCACATCCTCAGAGCCGGGGAGGCCAGAATATGTGCCAGGGGTTGTATAAATTACAGCAGTTGTTGCAACACAGGACAACCCCGGAGCCAGGGTACGGCCGCAATCATCGGCACGAGCTGCATGTTTGTTCCCGGACCACCGCAGCCATCTGGTATCAATACTGTGGGATATTACTCTCCACTAAGGAAGGCCTCATTGTGAATCACAGTTTCTCTTTTTAATTACACAGACGTTTGGGGGTTTTTGTGTAAGAAAACTATATTTATGTAAATGAAGATAACTATAACATAAAAGTAACCTCAGAGCTATGAGTGCCGCTCTGGAGGAGATCGGAGTGCAGCTCAAGAGGATGACAGACGCCTAGAAGCCAGCACAGGACACTGAGATGACACTTGTGCTGTACACCATCACACGTTCCTGGCAAATAGATGGGGACTGTAGTAACAACACAACGGAGAGAAGCCCGCGTCCTCCTCCTAGGAGTCTCCGAAGGAGTAGCCTCTCAGCCCTCAGTCCAAGCCCACATCCTCCTCCTAGGAGTCTCCGACGGAGCCCGCGTCCTCCTCCTAGGAGTCTCCGAAGGAGTAGCCTCTCAGCCCTCAGTCCAAGCCCACATCCTCCTCCTAGGAGTCTCCCGCGGAGCCCGCGTCCTCCTCCTAGGAGTCTCCCGCGGAGCCCGCGTCCTCCTCCTAGGAGTCTCCCGCGGAGCCCGCGTCCTCCTCCTAGGAGTCTCCGAAGGAGTAGCCTCTCAGCCCTCAGTCCAAGCCCGTGTCCTCCTTCTAGGAGTCTCCGATAGCTTGCATCCTTCTAGAGAGCAGCGCCTCAGTCCAAGCTGGCGGAGTCCAGCTCATCCAAGAAGCGGCGACATTTCCCCATCAGAACTTTTATGGCCTCTGTGAGCAGCGTGTCTGGAGCCAGGATCCCCGTTGATTCTATAGAAACTAAAGACATAAAGGTCAGAATTATACAGAGGACGTGGTCTGTGTCTGGGCCCATGCCTGCAGGTGGCACCGGACTACCAGGCCGCTGTCTATGCCTTCGTTTTCTACGTGTGTAGCCATCCACCACTTTCATGTGCCATCATTTGACCCAGGCACGTACAGGGTCGGGGCGGTGGAGGTACACACTTTACACAGATTTTGACTGATTTTAACTTTACAAATTAAAATCTGAAAATGATTTACCATAATGTAGCAATAGAAAAAGAACCCGCAGGACATTTATATACACATGCTCCAGAAAGACCCCCGGCCCGCATCCCTTCCTGTATCCCCACCCCCACAGTCAGAAGGGGAGAGGGCATTAATAGGGGCAATATTACAGGGACGATGCTGCTGTCAGGGCCACACACGAGTCGCTCGTCTCCCCTCACCCTCCCCACAGCGGAGCCTCCGTGCAGGGCGTGTTACGTCCTTATCTTCAGGCTGCACATACAATCTGCATGATGAACGCTCTGTAGGAACATCCATCTTGCACAGCCTAGACGGGTCCACCAGGGTCTTCTCTGCAGTTTCCTTGATACTATTGGGTTGCTTCCATCTTTAAGGTCTGTCCTTCTCCAGTGATTTCTCTCTGTGTGAGGTGTAGATGAGGCACAGCTTGGTGATCTTTGCTTCCAGTGACCTGTCTGGCTT
This sequence comes from Anomaloglossus baeobatrachus, assembly GCF_048569485.1. Classification (NCBI taxonomy): domain Eukaryota; kingdom Metazoa; phylum Chordata; class Amphibia; order Anura; family Aromobatidae; genus Anomaloglossus; species Anomaloglossus baeobatrachus. Next base: position 3,633,131 of record NC_134355.1, on the reverse strand, counting down.
GATTGGTTCCAGACTTGCTTCTTGATCTTCTTGCCATCCATGGTATTGATAACTTCCTTCTCCAACACCACATTTTGAAGGCGCTGATTCTTCTGTCTTGTTTCTTTATTGTCTAAGTTTCACGTCCATATGTGACTACAGAGACTATGTACGAATTGTGTCTTCATCACAAGTGGAATGTTCCTGGATTTGAGGACCTTCTCCAGTGACTTCATTGTTGATTTGACTATAGCTGTTCTTCTATTGACGTCCGGTGTCGTTGCTGCATCTTGAGTGATCATTGATCTGAGGAGGTTGAAGTCCTTTACAAGTTCCAGTTGGTCACTGTCCATCTCACATGTCCTGGTCGTACCTGGCAGTGGTCTATATGGTTCTCTTTGCATTGAGTAGGAGTCCCATGTTTGAGCTTTCCATCTTGACCTCAATAATACGTCCTTCATTCCATCTGCACTTGTTGCTATTGGTGTTGTATTTTCTACGCATTTAAGATTGTTGAATTCGTCCAGCAATTTTGATTCCTTCCTTTTCGGCAAGTCCAGCCTTCCTGACAATAGCTTCTGCATTTAAAGAGAAATGATGGCCGGACGCCGCATTGTCTGACGCCTCGCTCTATGAACCATGCCGGGTCACCGTGTGCCATTTGGACTATGGCTTCTTGGTGGATGTAAAGGCTGATCAGATGCTTCAGACCCAGGTCCTTCATGGTTCCTAAGTGTCTGGTGATCACAGAGGAAGGCTTGCTGTAGTTGATGAGGCAGAGATCGATCTCCTTGTTCTACTCGTTGGCTTTTCCATCATCCGTCTAATGTCAGCAGTTCTGCCTCTTGTTCCTCGGCCTTTTCTGGCTCCTGCTTGTTCCTCTGGCCGCTCGGTGTCACAGTAAGGCTGGAGCCGTCTCTGTAGGATCTTCAGTGGTCTTTTGCTGGTGTGAGGTATGAGCGCAATAGTCCGATAGTTTCCACAGTCGGTAGCGTCTATAGTCTTCGGAATGGGAATATGCGCCGATCTTGTCCAGTCCTCACCGGTGAGTGATAACATTAGCTGCGTCTTCAGAAGACTATTACTTCTATTATAATATGGTCACATCCAGGGGCTTTGTTTCTTAACAGAAGACGCTTTATCACAGCAACAACTTCATCTTGTAAGATGTCCGCCTCTATCTTGGTCAGTCTGAGTCGTTCTTGTAGAGGGCTTCATGTTTTCTTTCCATCTTTCCTTCGCAGATGATATGTGCGGGGGGAGGGGAAATATGCGGGGGTTTCTGACCTTATATTAGGGTGGGCTCTTACCTTTCCTCAGCATTATACATATCACTGTGGTTCCTGCAGCAGCAGTAACATGTATGGGGCCACAATACAGGGGCCCCGGACTAACCTCCCAGTGCACCAAGGCATTTAAGGTGTTAACTAGTGCAGGCGCTATGGACAGCGGAGCACCATGTCATCACACAACTCCGGTGCTGTCCATGTAGTATTACACTGCAGACTAGGCAGGGGTTAAGTCATGGGGCCACAGTGCGGGGCCCGGCCGCACACTTACATATGAAGTGGTCTCGCACTCGTCCCATCTTCACCAGGTTCTTCAGGTCATCATGGCGGAAGATCTCTCGGCTGCCCGTGTCAATCCGCGCATTCTCCACCCGAGCCGCCTTCTTACCTGGAGGAGAGGAGGGGATAATGGTGGACGTGCGGAGAGAGCCGTCGGGTCATGACTACCCACCATGACACTAACCTTTGACAATGTCCACTTCGATGACACCGGGGGAGAAACATCTCTGCAGTCTCTCCGCCAGCTCTCCCTCCACAGGGCACAGCAGCGAGATCTCCGGCAGGAGGCGGTAACTGGCCGTAGCCACCGGTGAGAACTTGGCATGATCCTTCCCTGTGCAGAACAGAAGCATCATGTGTCAGTGCGGCTCCTGGGGAGGGGTGGTGGTCACATACCGGATCACTCACCGATGCCCTTCACACAGTGCATGACCACATGGATCTCCTGTCCAGGCCGAAGCTGGGCGATCAGGATATCGGGGTGCACGGGGCGCGGGGGGTCAGACTCCGGGAACAGGTCGGCCTGGTTACCCTGGGGCAGCCACTTCATGTGACTGGTGTACACTGCGGGAGAAGGGGTGTTAGCGGCAGCAGACTGGAGCGCAGGGGACGCCCCCACATCACCCACCTCTGTGGTCGCGGTACAGCTCATTGGGGTCAGAGGAATCCTTGGAGGCACGAAGGTTCCGGGAGCAGCGGACGCTCAGCTCAAACTGCAGGGTGTCAATGTCTGTGCCCTCAGCGTCTCCTGTGGGGAGAGGAGGCCATGGACGCTAGAGCGGAGATAAGTGGGGGAGAGGAGGCCACGGATGCTAGAGGAGTCCACAGACACTAAAAGGAAAATAACCGGGGGAGGGGCGGGGGGGTGAGAGACCACAGATGCTAGAGGGGAAATAAGGATGGGGGGAGGAGGCCACAGACACTAGAGAGATAAGGGGGCGGGGGGAGAAGAGGAGGCCACAGATGCTAGAGCGGAGTTAAGGGGAAGAAAGGGGGAAGAGACCCCCCAGAGGGAAGGGGGGGCAGGCGCAGATGCCACAGAAGAAAGGGAGAGTGGACACCACGGGGGGGGCTCCGAAAACCACAGGGTGCAGGTGCACCGGGGTCTGCAGCTACCTGAGTTCTGGTACTCGAACAGTCGAGGGTCGGCGCGGATGGGGATGAGCCCCAGGCGGTGGGCAAGGATCTCATCTTGGATGATGGACGTGTTCTTATATACATAGACCTTCTCCACAGCCATGGTGGGCACCTGGGGGAGGGGCTCTGTCAGTCACATGACCACAGAATGGACACGCCCATGTGTCAGGGACAAACCTCTGCCAGCAGGATGCGTCTGAATGCGTTTGCCAAGGCGGCATCGATCCCAACCATATCGAACTCCAGAACATCGTCCTCCATCCTGACCACATCCACCCGGAACCGCTGAGAACAGGTAGACGTTACAAGGGCAGCAAAAGTATGTGACCCCGAGAGCGGACCCCTACACCGCCGCCACCACAGCCAGCCCCCCGCCGCAACCACAGCCAGACCTCCTAACCCATCACAGCCAGACCCCTTCCCCTGCCTCAATCACAGCCACGCCCCCGGGCACCAGACCCCTCCCCTGCCTCAATCACAGCCACGCCCCCGGGCACCAGACCCCTCCCCTGCCTCAATCACAGCCACAGCCATGCCCCCGGGCACCAGACCCCTCCCCTGCCTCAATCACAGCCAGGCCCCCGGGCACCAGACCCCTCCCCTGCCTCAATCACAGCCAGGCCCCCGGGCACCAGACCCCTCCCCTACCTCAATCACAGCCAGGCCCCCGGGCACCAGACCCCTCCCCTACCTCAATCACAGCCACGCCCCTGGGCACCAGACCCCTTCCCTACCTCAATCACAGCCACGCCCCTGGGCACCAGACCCCTCCCCTACCTCAATCACAGCCACGCCCCTGGGCACCAGACCCCTCCCCAACCTCAATCACAGCCACGCCCCCAGCACCGTCCCTCCCCCATCGCTCACCTGCTCAAACTTGGCCAGGTCCCAGCTGTCCTCATAGCCGGGGTAATTCCCAGGAAAGTCCGTGCTGTGAACCTGCG